>NW_024369373.1:8026907-8154407 GCF_014805655.1 Passer montanus | reverse complement strand
TGCAGGAACAGTGGGTGGAGAATTGTATTTACCTAATTTCATTCTGTTTGGAAGGGTTTACAACAAGGTCATTTTATTTTCTCCATGCAGACCATTTCCTAGCACTCAGAGTGATGCAGTAAGTGGCTAAAAAGAACAAGGAATTGTAATTGGTATGACAGAGTTTATATTTTTGTGGTGCTCTTTTTGTTGCCCCCTACCAACCGTCCCCATTTTTTTTTTCCAAGATGAGCTAATTATCTCCCTGACCTACCAGCATAAATGCCAGTGGAGAATCCAGCAATCCAGGTTTGCTTCCATTTCATGTTCCCCATTTCATCCCCCATTTCATGGAGGATGCAGTTCAGCTTGGCAGGACATCAGGGTGCTGCAGCATCCCTGGAGGGGCTCTTGCTCATGGGTTCACTGGGTGCTCAGGGAAGTACAAGAGGGACAGGCTTTAGCAGAAAAACTGGGAAGCTGGTGCAGATGAGGCAGCTTTTTGAGGGCAAGAGTGCCATCTGAAAATCCTGGCTCAATATGCAGCTCATCACGATCAATCTTGCTTCACCAGTATTTCCCCATGATGTCCCCACTGCATTCAGAGCTGAGGCCAGTGGTGCCCACCTCACTGCAGGGCTGGCTTTGTGGGCTCTCTGGGGGCTATGGTGTATTTCCTGCAAGATGCAGTTACAGCTGCACTGGGAAAGGAAAGAGGAAAAGGAAAGAAGCCAAACCCAGGCACTGTAAAGCAGCCTCTGCTGTTGTGTCTTAGCCTGGTTCTCAGCTGGGCAGTGAGGAACAAGGCCTTGGTGGCCCAGTGTGGCATAGGGAGTGTCCTGCCTGCCCTGAGTGGGACACCTGGGCCACCCCTGAGCCCCAGAGACTGCAGGGCTGGGGTCACCTCTAGGCCTGAGTGCATCAGAGAGTGGGTGAGGGTCACCCCACAGGGCTGGGGATGGGGATCACCCCACGGGATTGGTGACTGGGAGCTGCGTTACTAGCAGGGCTGTGTACAGCACAGGGCTGGAGTCACACTGGAGCCTGGGGATGGCACTGGGGGTGGAGTCACCCCATGGGGCTGGGCATGGCTCTGGGGATAGGGTCACCCCACAGATATCTCAGCAGGTCTGTGGCCATGCCCAGCCTGTGGTGACCACAGTGCTGGCAATCAATCCCCCCTCAGGGAGCTGCTCTCCACAACCCTCTGCTTCTACCTGGTCCCACTCAAGGTGTTCAAGTGCTGGCCCAGCCCAGTCCCTCAGATTTGCTGGTGGCTGCCCTGGGTCCCTTAAGCTGGGCTGAGCTGGGATGGTGTGGGGCCCTTCCCTAGGATGCCCAAAGGCTCTGGGGCCTGTGTTGGTGGAGCAGCCTGTCCTGACATGCTGGTGCTGTGCACAGCAGCCCCTGCCCCAGGGATGCTGCTGCCCTGGGGTGGGTCAGCCTGAGGGAGAGCCCGTGGTCACCCAGGGACAGGGCACAGGCCAGCCACAGCCTCTGCAGGCACATTCAGCTCGTTACTGAGCTGGGCTAATGCTGACTCTCTGGGGGTACTGAGGGGCAGTAGGTGATTAAGCCTTTAACCAGACACCATGAGTCACCCCAGCTGTGGACAGCACTCTGGCAGCAGGAGGGGCCGCTGGTGGGCACACAGCAGGGATGTGTGGAGCACTGCTGGGACTCTCCCTGTGTGACTGGTAAGTACAGGGTGCCCCAGCATGGCCAGCCAGGTTCTAGAGGTGGTGCAGCACTGTCCTGGAATACAGAAATTTTAGTTGTCCCCCTCTGTAACACCTCTTGGAGCAGGTGCTGTCTCTTACCCCTGCTGTTGACTCTCAGTATTTCCCTTTCCATTCTCAGTACCGAGCGTCTTCTCGGTCTTGCTCACATGGAGGTTTTGTTGAATGAAAATTGGCAAGTTTAGCTGATGCACACACATAGGAAGGGGTTACACAAGTTTTGCTGCCTAACAGAGTTCAGATGAAAGCATTTCATGTTTAAAGCTTTCAAAGTTCAGGGAATCCAAATAATGATGGCCAGAGGAGATGGGAGTCAGGAGGCTCTGGGTTCCCTGAAGGTTTGTGTTGAATGGTAAAGGCTAATACAGTATGTCCTTGGATACATGGTCCTCTTTGTCTCTAACAAGGTGTTTGTACAACAGAGCTAGTTACTTCCTGAGCTGAGGGAGAGAAAGGCAGGGAACTGCAGGTGAGCCATACAGATCAAAATCACCAGCTCCACTGAAGTGCTCAGGAATGAGCCTGGAGACAGCAAGTGGCAGAAATGTTGGTGGGAGACATCTGTGCAATTGCAGGCTGTTTAGGAGTAGTGTAGGCTTTTCAGTGAAAATTCATGGTGGGAAAATCCCCGACTCTCCAAAGCAAGGTGAAGTCCATAATTACTGAATAAGTACAGCCTTTAGTAAGTACTAGTGTGAAACAGAGGGAAATGTGAAGAAAATATGTTTTGAAGCAAAACTAGCAGGTTTTTTTTTATTTCCATCATACAAAATAATTCTAAAATTCTGACAATACATATGATGCTTTCTATAAAATCCCATTTTAATCAGTGATGACAGTTTGACATTCTTCCAGCTGCTTAGAAGCAATAGACAGTCAAGCATCTCAGTAGGACATGGATTGGCATGCTGGGATGTATGTAAGCTTTTACTTTCCTCCTACTCACCAACTTATGATGGTATTCAAAGAATGGGGGGTAAAAAAGCTTTCTGCAGTTTTCACACCAGCTTATGCCATCTGTGATTTTAGCTTTGTCTTGCAGAAGTAAAATCTTTGCTTTGAAAGTGCATCCAGATGCTGTCAGCTAATATTATCATTCTCAGTAGCAAGTGAGGATTTTATTTATAAAATGTCCTGGCCTTCGCTGAACAATAAATGATTCTGCACACTTGAGGGACATATAAATAGCAATTAAAACACAGTTTAGAGTAATGCTTAGGCTCTTAAAGAAAGTGACATCAATTTAAAGGAAAGGATAATGTGCTGGGCTGGACATCAATCAAAAGGGGGGAAGAAAATGTTGTCTAAACCAGCATTTAAATGATGGGATAAAGCATCTGGGTGAACAGGCTCCAGAACATGGTGGCTGACAGATAAAAGATGCCTGGGTGGAGCCACTGTGCTTGATGAGACTACCCTTTTCAGATGTGCCTCCAGAGTACAGTGTCATAAATGTGCCTTGTAGCCTGTTTCCTTTGGAAGGAGGTCTCATTGGGTGAGGGAACACAGTCTGGAGTTAAAGGGGATGATTTCTCACTTATTTAGCATCTCCTATTGCATCCTAGTCAGATGTCTTATCCTAATCTATCTCAATGTACCTCGGATATGTCCATAGTGACCACCACAATGATTACTTGCCACTGTTTGCTCACCATCTCCTCTTTCTTACTGCATTTATGTTCTCTATGCTGTTCTGAAGTAGGAAAACACTGAAAATCCCTTTTAACAAATGAAAATCTGGTGTAAAATGTGCCCATTTTCCCGTTCTTCACTGCTATGAACTACTGTGTTGTGTGCCAGGTTATTTCTGTAGCACTCTGCCCAATCCCTCTGCCTTGCTGCTCCTGTCATCTCTTGTTGCTTCCCTTCTGTTTTTCAGTGGAGTGAGCACCAGTCTCCTCTCCAGTGCAGAGGTTTTTTGTTTAGATTGCAATTTCTGTGGAGCAAGACACCAAGTTTTAGCTCACAGGCCTCTGTTTACACACACAGCTTGTTAACTGCATAAACAATGAGAATAAATTAGATTCAAATTATCAGTATTGTAGTAGCACAAGGATAGGCAAGTAAAATCAATGCTGTGTACCTAACCTGCATGTGTAGTTACTGCAATTATGCACAAAAACAATCATTTTGTGGATTGGTAGGGACATTAATCTTGACATGCACTTGCACAACTACTTAGTGCTCACACAAATGGCACAAATGCCCCATAAGTCTGCGTGGCACTGGGGATGCTGAAACTGGGCTCTCAATCAGAGAGATTTATTGTTAGTTTATTTTTAGTTACAGAATTGTGTTGCTGGATTGTTTGTGGAATTCATAAGTGTTGTCTGAAGAGTTTTAAAAACTCACTTCTCCCCATGTGAGCATTGTATCTTTCAGTTTCAGATAGGGGATTTGGTATATTATTGCTGGCACTATGCTTCTATGAAAAGTGGGCATTAAGTTGAGGAAACAGCTATAAATAAGTGTAGAATTTTTACCTGCAGATGAAAAGACTGAGAAATCAGGACTACATTTTTGTCATTGTTTATTCCTGCACTTAATGTATTTTTAAAATTAGTTTTAAGTAGCAGAATGCATGAAAAAACAAGACATTTAGATCAAGGAGTTAGAGATCTAATCAGAATGTTGATGACTTATTTACAAGTATTTTCTCAGCCATGTTGCTTTTCTTTAATTTCTACAGGATATCCTTTTCCTTCAAAGTCTCCAGAAATTACAAGACAGGCTGCTTTTCTTTGGGGACTATTTGTTAGGAGGCTGACATGATGAATTAGTCAAATAATTGCTGCTAAACTCATACAGTGCCTGCTATTTAAGGTGTTTAGTCTGGGTAAATTGTTCTTTGTTAAGGCACAATCATTGTCTCTCAAAAACATACAACTTTTGATAAATTTACATCTCTATTTACAATGCTTATCTTAGCTTTCCTAATATCTAGTGATGTTGTGTTTCTTGGTTTTATGCTGAAAGAAACATTACTTGGTTTTATGCTGAAAAATCTTTCCTCCCTTCAGAGTATAGATCCTTGTGGCAAAAAAAAAAAAAATTCAGATACTTTATTTAAAAATATTGATTTTGGTGATAATTATCAAAGATTTAGTTTCTTTGACTTCAGATGAAGCATTAACCATGTCCCCAGCTTGTAAATCCAGTTATTAATGAAAATCTGCTTGAGTGAACTCTGACAGAAACTTTGGTGCACGTCTCTGTGGGTTTTTCCAGGGAGGTTGCAGCAGTTGTAGTACTCAGAGAATCCCCAGGGCTCCGAAGATGATTAATGATAACAAAGCTTTCCCTATTGTGTTAGCGGATAGGAAGGAAGGAAGAGTACTCTAAAAAGAGAGTGCATAGAATTTCTGAGTATTGAAGTCCAGCAGTAGAGTTTAACCCTTGCAATCAGCCACAAAATGTCTTCCAGTTACATGAGGAAGATGAAATCTACTTTCCTCATCTTCACAAAATCTGCCTACTGGCTGCACCATCAGATTTCTACACCAAGTGTGGGCAGAGGGAAACCAGAGCACTGAGATGGAGCAGCACTTTCAGGTGACTTGGTCTGCTTGCAATGCAGCAAACAGGCATACCCACAATCCACTTAGGTTTAGCTTTTTGAAATGTGTTAGAGATTTGTGCTAATGGGTTTTCCCTGTGGGCAGCATTACCAACCTGATTATACAGGTTTTAAGAAACTCTCTTAGGAAGATTCTTTTTCATCATAAGTTTTGACATTGACCTACTAAACTAGGTAATTTAGCATTTTATTTTGTAAGAATGGAAAAGAAAATTGAATATTTCATGACAAGAGAGGGATTATAGTAACACTGTTCTTTATAGGAAACCTATCATGTCCGGGGGCCAGATCATGCTTCTGAGATCTGTGCATCTACATGGAGATCTCAATGTTTGCTTTCAGAGCAGCCACAGGAGTCCTTTGCTTGTGATGCCTGTTCCAATTACTTGCTGTGGAAGCTTCTACCATATGTGCTTCTGAATTTAGCTTGGGGATAGAACTGAGAGGTGAATAAAATACACCTTCCTACTAGAAAATTTCAGTGAAAAAGGGGATACGTTTTTTCAAATGACATTCATTTTTGTAGGGATCTTCTGTTTCAAGAGAAACATGGCAAAGATGGCTCTGATTGAGTCACCTGGAGCCTCTGAAAAGAGAGCTCTGACCTCCAAACCCCTCCAGGTTTCTCCAGGATTAAGTGCCGCTTTTGAACAGAGATGGTGAACAAACTTTTGCCTTCTCCCACTGTGACACACTGCAAGAGAATCTTTGTGAAGAAATTTTTGTGGAGATTGCATCACAGAAAACCCAGTCCTAAAGCAAACTGTAAGGATGTGGCAATTTCGCCCTAGTGATTTAATTGCTATATTCCTTTAGTAACAATTGTTCTTTTCTATTAAGGGGTATCAAGCATAGCCTGATTAATTGTTGGCTGAAATACAGGAGTGCTTAATGTCACTAAGACATGCTACTCGATGTGCTGGAGCTGGGATTCCATTAAAAAAAAAAACATACACAGAATTTTTAAACTGGTTTTACAGCAGATAAATTTTAATCAAGATATTTTCCTTTTAAAAAATCTCAAATGCTGGAGTACCTGGCCAGCTCTCCTGCTGATATGCTATGGTTTAAAATAGAACATTTGCCCATTCCACCCCCCCAGTATCACATATCTGGTCACAATTCTTGTCAGTCTGTGCAAAACAGTGTTTTAGAAAACTGTTGTTTAGTATCTCCTTTGAACTTTAGAGTGAAATATTCAAACTTGTGCTTGCAAGAATTCCATTTGTGCTTGCAAGAATACTACTTTTACTAATTTGTTAGTGATTTGCTACTATTGTTGTGCATGGAGTTTAGAAGCATGTTACTAACCCTCTAGCTGATCCCAGAGAAAAGTAATGGCTTGTTGGGATTGTGATATTTGATAGTTTCCTTCCTGTCAGTGCCTTCATCTTTGTGTTCTCCTTTCTCTACTTGACTTTTCACTCTGGAGTGTCCAGAGTTGGAGGATGTCCAAGCACAGCAAAGCATTGTGAGGCTGTGCAGTGATTCCATGGTCAGCTGGGGAAGGGGGGAAGCATCTCTAAAGAATGTCCAGAAAATTAAAAAAATAATGTGGCGTTCACTCTGAGAGTGTATCTTTATGTGTGACCATTCTTACCACACTGTGTAATTGATGCAAGTATGGAAAATACAATGTACATGGCCCAGGGGTAACATCTTGCTCTTCAGTAATTTTCTAAAAATAGCCTGGAAAAAGAGTACTTAGCATTTCTGTGATGGCTGTTATAATGTCTCAGAGCACTTCTCCAGCGTGCCTTTAGTCTCAGAGAGTGATTCAAGCAGGAGAAGTTTTTGTTCTACAGTTGGGGTTTAGGTCAGCGCTGGTTGGCAGAGCCGCTGCCGATAACCGAATCCCACATGTGCCGGTCCTTGGGCTCGCAGCATTCTCTGCCTCAAACGTAGGGTTAAGATTTCTTCCTGTGCTCTGACCCCGTTATGGTGGGTAAACAGGCCAGAGCAGCATGAAAGGGCTGGAAGCCCCGTTTCTGGCTGGGGCGGAATTCCCTGGGCACAGCCCCGCAGAAGAGGCAGGAGGCACCGCACAGCTCTGCCCCAGATGTCTGCTACCTTTGGTGTGCAAATAGTGGGACCCTGAGAGGCGGCCAGCACGGAGCCTTTCAAGTCCTCCTTTAGTTCCTGCTGTGTGTCTTTCCCCTCTTTCTGCAGAGAGGAGAACACTCTGGTTTTGTTATGTTTGAATTACACTGTCTTTTATATTAGAACGGATCAAAAAAAAAGCTAACACCCAAACCGTTTTCAGTTTGCGTAGCTATATGAGCAACTGTTTCATAATTAAAGTATTTAATTAAAATGTACGTGCGTCCTGGACTGAAGCAAAGTTGTTCTGTAGCATTGCTGCTAGCGTGAAGTTTATACAAGACAACATTCAGCAATTTCTCAGTCACTTACTACATAAAAGCAGTTCCAATCCGACCTTTAAAATAACCCACAAAATTCTTCATATAAATAAATATTCCACTGGAATAATTTATAAATTACTTTGGTTAAAAATGTTAAATTGCCAAGAAGTCTGACTGCAACTGGTCTGGTTCTTCTGTTTTATGTACATATTTAAAAAAAATGAAAAGAGAATGTTGAAACAGCTGAGGTTGGTTTGGTTGAGGGTTAATGTTTGGGTAAGAAGCCTCCAAGGAAAACTGAAGTGCTGAATGAACACCACTCTATGGTAATTAGTGAGTGGTATTTTTCCTTTGGAGTCAGTTGCTGAATCAATGTAATAGCTGGTGATGGGAACGAGGAGAGACACAGGACTGAGGAGATGATAAATTTCTCTGTGACACATAGTGTTGAGATTGTGGCCATTTCCTAATGATATATACATGCTTCTAGTAGAAGAAGGTGTGCAAGTTTTGTTGCATTGGCTAGAGTTTTATTGGTTATTATTAGTTACTTTTTTATTCCTGGTTTGTTTTTTTTTTTTTTTTTTTTTTTTTTTAATATCCTCAACTCATATATGTAATGTGGTACCATATTAAATGGTTACTGTCTTCCTTATTTGAAGACATATACCTGAATTCAGAGGTTGGTAAAATGTTGTTTATATAGTCATGTTTGTAAAATCTGCAGAACACTTTAGGATCTCTGAAAAAATATCTGTCATTATATTGAATTTGAATGTACTCTTATGCACAGAAATAGAATATTTTTCTTCAGAGATATGTGAAATGTAGATGGATAGATATCTCCTAAAAGTGGGCATGTTAGGAGATAAAAAGGTAAGACTGTTTTATTCAGTTCCATAGCTTCCATCCCAAACATCTCTATGATCTCAGACCTGTTAAAGCAAAGACTCAGTGCATCAGTTGGTGACAGAACTGTGAACATGTTTCTCTGTCCCTTCCAGAGCTGTCAGTCAACTTAAGGTTGGACATTTTTTGCACAGAAGAGTTTCGTTTTTGAGAGGGGGAAAAAGCTTTTTCACTAAATAAAAATCTTAACAAAATTTACTTGAAAACATTGGGATTTTTTCTAAAATCCGAACATCCAATCATAATACTAATGAAATAAAAGTGTTTGAATGAATGTGGGAAATGCACCAAAACCACAAGTGTTTTCTCTTGACCCTTCCTTTTCCAGACCTTGTGTCATGAATAGCTTCTTAGCAGGGAAGATGCAGACCAGCCTAGAGGGGCAGCTTGGAGGCTGCTTCTGTGGCCTTACACTGAAGTCAGCCAGCTCCCTCAGCCCTGGGACACATCTGAGCTGGGATCATGGACCTGTGTGAGTCCATGGGAGATCAGGGACCTGTGTGAACCTCCTGGGAGACTGCTCACTCAGCCCTAACTGCAAAGCCCTTGATGTTGTGTGGTGGTGTTTTTGAATGCAGCCTCAACTTTAGCAAAATAGCAGCCATTTGCCTTAAAGATAAAGGAAGAGCAATAATTTTTAGTGGAATTATCTGATTTAAGAATATATGGCATGTGTGGGGTTTTAGGGGTGTCAGGCTCTGATTTTAATAGATAAAGTGTGCCCATTAAGAGAACTCTTGGTCCCCTGGAAGACAGCACAGAAGTCCTGTGGGTATCAGTGAGATCAGGCTTTCTCCAGAATGTTCTCTGGCTGTGAGTGGATGTGACAGCTTCTCACCATCTTTAGGGTTGTGCCTTTAGTGCTGTTCCCTTGGTTACACTTTTTTTTGGAGGTAGGTTGAGGGGATTTATGGTAATGGTAGGCAGAGGTTTGGCAGGGTGCCCAAACTGGTGCTTCACGTTTAGATCCATTGAGATGTCTGATGGGAGCCAGTGGGTTTTAGGGAATATGTCACATTCTTAAAACTAGGCATGTGTGAACCAGTGGGTTAGCTAAGGCTGTAGATCAGGTTTTGTGTATTGTGGCTGTGGACTGTTCTTTCCATCTATTAAAGTGATATCCTGTTTTCCCAAGAATATCATATTTAGGAGAAAGCTAGTCAAGAATTCTTCTAAGTAAAAGACCTTTTTTTCTGTACTTCACATAATAGCAGTTCAGTCGGATAAAAATAGTACAGAAAACAAATTAAACTTACAAATGAGAGGATATTAGACTTTGGTCATCTTAAAAGTTGGTATTGGCCTTTTTTCTGAGAGATTATTTTATTTGTTTGGGGTTTTTTTCTTTTTATTGATCTTCTTCCCCCTCAATGTTGCCAAGGTTTCTCACTGTTTTGTTGTTGCTTTCTCATAAAACTCCCCGCAATTCTTAAGGGAAACATTCTCATTAAGGTCACAGTGGTAAAAGAAATCTTTATGGCAAGGTTAGGAAGTATTTCTAACTATTTGGAGGTATTTTTCAAGGCAATTTATCCTTACAGTGGTCATTTAAAACTAAAATAAAACTCCAAGTAATAAGACCCATTCTTTTCCACCAAACCAAGTAGAGTCCTGGACTTCAACAGGGAATGATACATGAAACCATTGAACATGGTGTAGAAGAGCAGTAAAACCAACTTTCCAAATGGAGAATAAAAGAGTTTTAAAGCACTGTCTAAACAGTTTTGCTGCTTTTAACTTTGCTGATAATTACTTTGATACAAATGTGCTGATATTTCTCATACCCAGGAGTGGAAAAATGCTTACCTGCATGGAAGAGTGACTGCCAGATAGGTTTGGTGCTCACCCTGCTCCCCACCCCAGACACGAAGGCTACATTTAGAGCAGGAAATGAAGCAACACAGAGAGCATTCCCAAGCACTGGCACGTGGAAAGCCATGCTGGGAAGTTGTCAGGGGGGTTCTTTATGGGCTCCTGACCACTGCCAGCTGCCCTGTGGCTGGGGCAGGATGGGGTTTGCAGGCAGTTTGCTCTGATGGTGCAGGGATGTGAGCTATGTGTCCACCCAACCCTGGTGCCCTGCAGTGTTCCCAAGCATGTTTCATTTGTTTTACTGGTAAGGCTACTAGATGTACAAGTGTGTTTGCGTGGGGTGGTTTGCTGTGTTTGGCATAAGAGTAAGCTCCCTCACTCACAGGAGCATGCAGTAATTAGCGTGGAGTTAATGGCACACCTGAATGCTGCAGCTTCTTGTACAGTCACACTGCCACGTAGGCCAGCCCTGTGCTGTACACAAGTAGGGCATGTTTACACTGCTGTTACTAGATCAACACTACAGCCGGTACCACACTGGGTTACAAATACCTGCTCTAACAAATATAATTAGATGAGCATGCAAATGTCTGAGCAACCTTAGCGGTAGTGAGCTGTGAAGAGGACAGGAGAATGTAAGTGATGGCTACAAACTGGACTTACTGTCTAAGAGTGCAGAAAATCTGCAGGAATCCAGTATTTTATAAATTGGGGTGGGAAGTATTCAAAGCATGTCTAAGTACATTATTTAAGGGACATTTTTTTTCTGTACAGATGTTTATCTTTCAACATTGATGGCATATACTTATTTTTTTAGTAATTGCTGCAGAGCTTGTGTGGGATCTGAAAGCTGGCTGGCAAGCTTTCAGTTTCTTGTACTTCCACTGTCAATGAAGACTTTGTCATCTGAATTTAGTTGCCAGTTCTGCTGAGAACACACAAAGTGGAGTATCACGGGTTTTGCTCCTGAGAGCTCCGTGGTTCTGCAACACCAGCTCTCTGTGCAGGGGTGTGCAAGGGCAGTGCACTAGCAGGGCATTGATGCCAGGGTGATTTCTCCCCAGGAGACAGAGCTGTGCAGGTGGAGTTGGTTGAGACTTCAGGTTTCTAATCCAAAGTCTGCTGGCAATAATAATAGAGTTCCCATTTAGTTTGATGGAGTTTAGCTCAAACATTAATGGTACAACTCATCATAGTCATGGTGTAAATCTGGTGAGGATGATGCTTCATATTCCTCCCTCATCCTTCCAGAATGGCACTGGTGAGCAGAGTGATGTGTAGGAACAATGGCACTTGTTTTTAATAAGAAGAATCAAACCACAACAGGAGTAGAATACTTGCAATTCTTACACCTTCTGCAGACAAAATAAAAATAAAAAAAATTTCCATTGGGTTGAATGGAACACTGGCTGAAAAGCAGAAAATCTTTGTAAGCATGTCAGGAAATTGGGGCTGCTTTCACTGACCTTCTGGTTAGCTTCTGCCATTGTCTGCGATGTCACTGAGCAGTGCATATAGTGACTGATGGCTCTGTGGAGCATCTCGGTGGTACAGCTCTTCCTCTGCAGCATGACACTGTTGTGCTGCTGATTGTCTGAAGCTACACTTGCCATTTAGGGGTGGCAAAACAAATAATGGTTTGGCAGGTAATTGCCAAGTTCCCCTCCCTCAGAATGGTTTCTGACTTCTTTTTCAGTCTGGAGGTCTCTAGCACCAATGCCTCTCTCTTGGCAGTTACAAAACTGTTTGGAATTTGGATTTAGAGCTACATCTGGAGGGAGAGGCTTTCTTGCAAAGGATGTACAGTTTGCCAATGCACATGCTAAGAAGCTGCTTCTAGAGCAGTTACTTGTGAAAAAGCATACCCAGAAGTGACTCCTGGTGTGCTTTTTGGCCAACTACTGGAGGACTCCCTGAGAAGGATGTTTGTTTGCCTTTACCTCAGAGGAGCAGGGAGCAGCTTTTCAGGCAGTGCATGCTGTGTGCCAGCCAAATGTGCCACAGCCGGGCTTGAAAACTATTGTTTGATGACAAGCTGGTTTGAAAAAAAAGGGTGATCTACTTAACTTACTTGAGTAGAGTGGTTTGATCATGAACCCTGGGAAGTAGCATAAAAACAGCTCTTCAGTGTCAACAGAGCACTAAGTTGTGGATGGGATAAGTTAAAGCCTTGTCTGGGACTATTAAATGAAAGACTAATTATAGTTGTGCTTTTGGTAGCTCATTGATTTCATTATTTGGCTGTAATCTGTAGGAAGCATCACAGTCATTAAAACACATTGGTACCCTGCTAATAGTGAAGAACTGCACTCCAATAAAAATACAGCCTTTAAACAATAGAACAATATTTTACTAGTGGAGTGTCTCACAGGGATTTTAGTTGAATATGTTTGTTTTTCATTTGGAGCACATTCACTGAAATTTGCAAATGCAAATTAGCAAATGGTTACAACAAACTAAGAACATCCACGTCGCATGCACTTAATCAAGTATTGCTGTGTGAGCAGAGCCTGTGCATGGGCATACATCAAAGCTGGTATCTGCCTATGTTGTAATGTATTCCTCCACATGACCATATCCCATACATGGTACTTATTATTCTATTAGTACCCCAACCACAAACCCTTTCCAATATCCATCTGTGAAGATGCAAATAGCTGCATACTTTGTTTTATTAAGGATCAGCCATTAGGGGGTCGCTGGTTAAAAGTCTGAAGATCATTAGAGGGATTCTTTAAAAATAAACAAACAGCTGTTGTCATATATCTTGAAGAGTTTCTGTTGTACCAATGCAATTTTTATCTGTGGTGATGATGTTGTCATGGGAACATATGCACAGGGGAATTAAGTGATGTCAGGAAAAGTGTAAATGATGCAAACAGTCCTCATTTGAAATGTTAATTACCACCCTTCCCACTACTCCAAAGAACAGTTCAGTGTGATTTTATTTCAGATGTAGGGAAAAATATGACACTTTTGTCTAACAATAAGTAGCTTACATTGTTGTACCAAAGTGAGTATGAGTCAGTGAGTTAATCTGCATTGGCAGCATTTGCACTGGGGACCATCTGCAGCCCTGCTTGTCTGAGCATCAGTAATATTCCTCTGTGAATATCTCATCTTGATGGTCAGGGGAGGCAGGCAGCCTCTTTAAAGAGTTCCATAAATGCTTATAATTGCTGCATTAAACTTCAGTTTATTATTTTCTCCAGGTGCAGGTATGCGGATGATATGAAACCCCACTGCATTTACATACAAATTGAAGATTTTTATTAATCAGCCCAGTAACAGGAATCAAACAGCAACACTCCATCAGGTCCTTAAATACATTTGGTGACATTTTTACCATGCATTAGCATGATAGGGCAAGCAGAATATAATGTACCAATGATTGCTTTTCCATTGAAAGCACAAACGGTTTCATTTTTCCTGTCATCTCAAATAAGTGTTAAAGAGGGTTTGGAGGCTATTGTGTATGTTCCGTATGCTAGGGACTTACAAACACTGATGGCCACATTAAATAACCATTAGTGGCTCGGCTTAGATCATTGCAACATCCCTCCTCTTCAGAATTTATTCTTTGATTTAAAGTGAAAGCAATCTGTGACTGCTTTCATAAAGTCCTTCGGCTCCCTCCATTTTTTTTTTCTCAAACAAAATGCATTACAACAGTAATTTTATGACTGTTAAGATAACTGCCGTTAACAAGCACTTAATTAAAATGTACAATAAATAGCAGGCTGCAGTCTTATCTCCTCTCATGAGCTCCCAGCAGCCTGAGACTCCAATGCACAGCCCTGCTGTTCCTCGGCTTGTTTGCAGATTAATTGCTTTTCTGTCTGGCAAAAGCTGCTTCTCCTTCAGCCAGATCGTAAATGACCAGATAGGGACTTTATCAATCAAGCTACTACTTTCTGTGATCACTTCCATTCAACACCTTCTGAATTTCGCATTGAGAGGAACAGAAGTTATAGAGATAGGATTTAACATCTTCGTTTTTGTGTGCTTGGAATTTACGATAGTGCTGTCACCATTTGACACTGTTAATCTTTACCTACAATACCCTTGGAGCAAGACTGGTTTTGTTCCTGGGCTGGAACCATCCCTTGTAAGAATTGTGAAGAATACATGTGAAACACAACCAAGGTGCTCAGCCAAGAGTGCAAGGCTGCATCTCTTCCATAATCTGTATGCAGTCACTGATGTGGCTCAGCATCACTCTGGAACCTTGGATTCTGATCAAGATAGCAGTTTGCAGTTGTATTAATTGAAAACTTGTTTTCTTGTCATTATTTATCATTTATATGGGGCAGTTGTCTGAAGACCTCAGCCATGGCTAAAGGTAGTTGTTAAATGTGCCTTTGATGGAATCCATATTATGCTCAAAGGAGGTTTTGTAAAATCAGAAGTTAGAGTTCTGCTATTTACACTTTGCCTATCAACAAAACCCCAGTGCATATAGATTTTGGGAAACACAGTTTTTTTGCAAATGAATTGTGATTTCTGAATTTAGTAAGATGATCTAAACAAGTCTAATCGCTGTAGAAATGCTTTTCTTTTTACCAAAAGACTTTAAGAGAACAAGTCCTCCTGCTACTTGCAGAATGCACAAGAGTTAAAAATGTAAATATGATACCAGAGTGCAAATGTACCGTATGCCACTATAGAAATACAATCCTTGAACTGCAGAAGGTATGTTGTTTTCTTCTTACCTGCTCAGAATATAAACAAATCTGTAATTTAACAGGTTTATCTCACATGCTGAGCAAAGGGAATGGCTTCCATTTGGAGATCTAAACATGCACTCTATAGTAACTTTGAAAATGCACTGTATTAAATTTAGGCTGGCTTCTGAATACACATGAAGCTGCAGTGTTAAACATAATTTGTGTAGCTGCTTCAGTGTTATCAGTAAGGTCAGTCTTCTTAAACTAAACCAAAATGCTTTTCACCCACCCCCACACACTATTCTCTGAATACAGCAGCCCTGTGAACAAGTTTTGTTGTTGTTGTTTGGTTGTCTTTTGTTTTTCTCCTCCTGTCAGTTAGAGAGGCAAGGGACTTCCCTCATGGAAAAACTTATGCCTAGGAGAGCCAAAATGCAGGAGTTCCCTGACAGCAGCTTGTAGATTTATGTTAGCAGTCTCTAAGGACATTTGGAGCATCTTTGCAGAGGGTGTTTTCTTGTCTGAACTCCTTTGAGTGGTCTTCTCAGAGCTTCATTCTTAAAACACCTCACCAGGAGTTAATTGTAAATGAATGGAAAGGCGAGTAGCCCTTAAGAGGCCACTGCAGCCAGCCCTGTTGGCAGATGTGCTCTCACACACTCCCTGAGCAGATCCGTGGAGGGGCTGGAGGAGTGTTGGGGTGAGTGATACACGTGTATCAGTGGAAGGAAAAACCCCAAAGCAATGGGAGAGTTCTCAAGGCGCAGGAAGGAAGAAGCTGCTGATAAAGAGTTGCTATAAAGCTGCTAAAGGAGGAAAACCACAGCTGTTTGGAATCCTCCAAGCTATTTGTCATGGTCACTACACTGCTACCACTTAAAAAAACCAAACAAACACAAAAGATAAAGACAAGAAATAATCACTGAGTGCATCAGTGGGAAGAGAATGTGAAGATAGTAAAATTACATACGTAGGTCAACCAATTTGCACTGTAATGCTGCTGCAGGTGAATGGTCCCGGTGTAAGATACATGGACATTTGCAGCTCTGATGTGGTTATGACAGAGAAATGTTGTTATCATTAAGGTGTTTCTGTGCACAAGGGTCAGAACAGCATTTACATCTCACACCTGTAACCATTAGGTGAACAGACAGATTCACAGAACACTCCTCTGAAGGAGGGGGATGCACAACAAACCACCGTGTTTGTGTCTTTTTATGTTTTTCTTACTCAATTGGACTTACTCTTAAACGAGGCCTTGCAGTTGCACGGCTCTCATGTTTTCCCATGGCACCTGTACATTTGAAATTCAGAGTTCTTACCAGTTTTCCCTCTGCCTTCATATGTCAGCAAAGATGGGGTGTTTTGCTTTTGGACTTTCCTGATGTTTGAAATCTCTGCTTAAAGTGTAGCTCATGCTTCTTTTTGTTGAGTTGCCATTTCTGTCCTGAGCTAGTAGCAGGCTGAGCTTTCTTGGTGAGATATTTTTCACTTCAGACTCTTTTCAGGTAATTTTTCAAATGTTTGGTGTTCCCCTGCTGCTCAGTGTTGTCTCATTTGTGAGAGCTTTGTTGAAAAGTGAAATGGTTTGATATAGACTGAACTTTTTCAGATAATTTCTAATACACCTGGATACTGGCTCAAAAAGCTGTTGCATAAGCAAGATTTCAATGTGAGTGGCTATGGGTTTCATTGCAGGTGGGAGAGAAGAACATTAGGCACTAATGGGGCAGGCCCACTTAAGAGTACAGCCATGGCTGATTAATCCAGATCATCTCACTCCACTCATTATAGCATATGTGTTTTAATTTTTATTACTTGGGAATTTATTTTGAAATTATGCTGATTAAAAAGGTCATATTTCCATCAGTACCTACATTAATTCAACCTTGTAATATTTACTTCACCCACTCAGCTGGGTGGAGTGACTTTTTTATGGATGAGCAGATGTTATAGCTGAGCTGTCAATTTTTATATTACTTCATTAATTTATTCACAAGAAATGTTTTAATCCCAAACACTCCACTGTGAACAAGTGGCAAGAGTTCTGCAACACTCTGACAATTCAGTGATATCTTCTTCACATTTTGAAATGGAGACATTCTCAAATCTGACATAAGCAAATGTAGTATGCACTGAATATTGTATTTTGATATTGCATTTGGTGTGAACTTTGCTAGTTCAGCTGAGTGAAGCAGTCTTTACCTGTGAAAATGTCTATAACTTCATATAAGTCAATTAAATAATTCAGCAGGTGAGGTTTTCTTGTTCTCTTGTAATATTCTCAATTTAGCCCTCATATTGATCTTTATTCTTTCTGTCTCCAGCATCAGTTACCAAGGGTACAATCCTAAGGTACAAAGATTTCTAGTTACCCTAATTTGTTTGATATGATCCTATGGATTTTTAAATTTATTATTTATCTACTTTATATATTCCCAGTTTGTTGAAATATCTCATAACGTTTATGGCAGGGAAAGCTGGGGAATTGGGCACTCAGGAGAAGAACTAATGAGATTTTTGAAAATTGAGGGAGGAAAAACAATTTCAGACTCTGGCATTAGCACATTGTCTGAAGACTTCTATTCTGTGGATAATGAGTTATTGGGAAATATTGTATTTTCTTTAGATTTTGTCATTAGCAATGAACATATCTTCATGTAATGAATATGTATTTTAAGATTTTCACAGTCAAAATAGCTGAAGTAACTATCAAAAAGAGTTATGCTTTCTCTAAAAAAGAGAAATTGAAAGCTGACATCCTGGATCAGAGCTGTGCTGCACGTGGCCAGCTCTGTGATGGGTTTTGCTGTAAAGCAGTGCACAAACATGTGATGTGGCAGGGTTGGGAAACCTGGATGCTCATCACCCTGGGGATGGTGATGACAGCTTTTGTGGCTCCTCCAGGACAGGGCTGCACACTGCTCCACCTCCAAGTGTGTGTTCAGAGCCCTACTCAGCATTGCTGCTGGCTGGGGGAAAAACAGAAATGCCCTTCTTAATGCAGCCAGTGATGGGAACTTCATTTCCTTAAAGAGAAATCTGGAAGACTTCCCAGATTATCTACGTGTGCCTCTACCTTCAGAGGATATGACTGTGTGACTATGAGTAAAATTAGTAGTAGAGGGCTCTTGTTCTCTTGGAGTACCCTCATTTAGCCCTTCTAATGATCTTGGAGATCCTTCATCATTGCAGAACAGGTGCAAATCCTAAGGGAAAATAAACATATACATATAAACATATATTGGTCCCTAGTTTGCTCAAATCATGTAATTTGGGGTTGATGAACAAAAAACTGTGAACTTGGGTAGATTGATACTAACTGAATTCTTATTAAGAACAGAAACTAATAAGACTATTTAAATTCACTTAAATACTTATCACACATTTTAACTGATTTTTATCTTAAAGGACCTTATGGGGATGAGACTAAAGCTGTGAAGGGACTATTTTAGTGACACAGTATCATTGTAAAGTCCTCCCTAAGAGATTCCCCCTGCTCCCTCTGTTCTACAGAGGCAGGAGCTAAAGACATATCCAATTCAGAAAATGTTGTTTGTCTTTCTTCCAAGGCAAATTTATAATTTTTTTTTCAGAGGTTATTTTTCAATAAAGTATTTAAATGTGTTATTAGGTGTGTTGAGTTAAGGTAAAAGTTGAATTTCAGCTACAAACCTAGTTTTAGATATTTTCAATTTTTGGTGATTGTTAGTCTTAATAATCAACCAACACCATTTCCTTTGAAATGAGCAGTGACAATCTTTGGAGTGATTAAAAAGTATGTATTTTTCTGATTTTGTGTATGGAAGAGTAATTATGGAGTACTAACTTAGTAAAAAATTTTGTGATTCTTCAGTTCTTTGGCCTAGTAGAAATCTTCACTATAGTTTACATTTAGGCTGCATTTGAATTAATTATTGAAGGAATTTTTGCTCTTCTCCATGACTTATTTCTGCCCTCTGGCTGATCTGTTAATGATCAGCACTCGCATCTCCAAGAGGCCTAAAATAAGTAGAAGGCTTTGATATTTTGGGAGGCCAAATTGAAGAGGTTGGAAGAGTGTTTTAAGTTGCAGAAGAGCATTTAATGTCCATTTACATTCAAGTTGTTCAAACAATTGTTATTAAAGAGGGATAAACACTAGTTTTCATCTTACTCATGCTGATATTTTTGGAATAGACATGCATCCAATCCAGATACTCCGACCTAGAATTCAGGATTTGAGGGAAAGGTTCAAACTCTTATCTGAATTTTGCTGAGTCTTCCTGGTTTGATTGCAATACCTACAACCAGTGTTCCTTGTCCAGCAAATTTTCAGGCACAGATGCTGGATGCAGGCACAGACTTAAAGACCCAAGGGAATTTTTGTCTGAGTAATCAAAGGAATTCATTCTCTTCCATCCCTGCTGGTGTTGTGGAGACGAGTGGGCTTCTCCCATTCGAGAGAGCAAGGTCAGAAGGATTTCTTCTGAGTCTTTTTGCCATAGCAGATACAATCTGCTCTGGTGTACTTGGATCCGGAAAGGGCTAAGACAAAATTTATGTGTTTGCTGGGGATGTGTATAGGTAGGATGTAGTTATGTACCAGTATTTTACAAGGATATTTTTTGTGTGCATTTCTTTCAGCAGAGACACAGTGGCTGCAGTAGTTTTAAACTGTGTGACATTCTTGGAAATGTAAGTTCAGTGAAGGCAGGCTGAGGATTATGGTGTGTATTAGTATTAACCAATTACAAAAAAACCTTTGACAAATTAAATGTCAACTCCTACCCAGTTGTGGCTGCTGAAATTCAGATCCAGATGCAAGATTGGATCTTGTGTGTATCTTTGCTATGCTGAAACAGTGGCAAAAAGCAAGGATATCCTCCTCTGCCTCTTAGCTAGCAGTTAATCGAGCTCTCTGTCTCAAATATCTTCTCAGTGATCAGGGGTTCTTAACTGCTCACATTTTTCATTCCTCCCATCACCTGAGAAGGCTTGTCAATTGTTAAACCAAGCAGCAGTGACTTCCCAGTAAAATAAGATGAAACAAAGCAAACTCTTTTTCTTGTTCTGTGAAGTCTGTTTAATTCTGTTGCAAAGTACTTTTTCTACCTTAGTTATGAGCAGGAAATCTCATGTCACTTTGTGCAGCATTTCATTACAAAGCTTTTAAAAGTAATGCATTTGAACTGGTAAAGACCTGGGAGGTCACCAAATAATGGCTATTCCCAAGCAGGAATTTTCCCTATAGTGTGTATATATTCCCTAGAGCTTTACCAAGTCTTGTTTTTTAAAAGTCTCCATTAATAGAACTAATTTCTCTTGGGAAATTATTACACATGGAAAAGGTTTCACAATAAATCTTTCCCATTACATGATAAATCAAAATTTGGAAAGTTGTGCTCTCATACACAAGTTCTCATGTGCTGCTGATCACATTCCATCTCTCTGAGCACTGTCACTGCTGTTGGTATGTCTGATGCACCATGTCTTTTCTTAGTGGGTTTGACCAGAAATAATTTGATTTTGGCATCCCTTTCCCTGAGTCATTGTGCTGTGTGGAGTAGGTGAGAACAAACCCTGGATTTTTGGGATTTACTGTGATGAGTGACTTCTATCTGCTTCCAGCCACGGACCAAGGGCCCAGGCTCTCTGCAGACACAGCTGCAGGAGGGACAGGCACACACTTGGGCTCACAGGAACAGTGGCAGACCACAAATAGTCATGGCAGGAGAAGGGGTCCTTCCCCTTTTACTTGCAATTGTATTTGCTGTTGGTCATTTATTTTTGTTCCAACAATTGTTACCCTAAAGAGGGGCTTTCCTTTAATCCAGAGTCAAGTTCTGGACTGAGTATAAGAGGATGGAGGTTTTCTAATTCATTGGATTCATATAGAATAGCTCCCATATGAAAGAAAAAGCTCAGTAGGAGTGTAATGAAGAGAGGCAAGAGGCTAGGGAAACACAGAAACAGACCTGCAGACTAAGCATCTGGCAGGTGGTTTATACTGGCATTTCTTTGAAATGAATTTGAGCTAATAAACTCCTGTGTTCAATTCTGTCCATAGCTGGTATAAGTACAGAGAAGCATAAATGAAGCCAGTGGAGTTACGCTGAATTTAAATTATGTTAAACATCTTAGGTAGTGCATCTATTTAATTAACTTCTTGCATGAGTCCTTTGTGAAAAGAAATTCAGTGATTTCTCCTGAAAAAAAAAGTTATTCCATTATTCTCTTGTACTGATTTGAGCCCACTCTCTTTTCTCTCTCTCATATATACTTTAAAAACTTTTGTTTTTAACCCCTATTGTGTGCTTCAGAGGTGTAGCCAGAGCTCCAAGTTTGTAGAGATGAAGGGCAGCCCCTCTGGGCTGGGCTGAGGCACACTGGGTCAGAGGCACTGGCTCCATGCAGTGCTCTGGGTATGCAATGAGAGGAATATCTTGTGCTCTGGGAGTTCAGTAGGGAGAATGAACTTCCCATTGTGGAAACTGCTGTGTGCTCTAGCTCTGGTCAAAAGTGCCATTAAATGTTCACTGCTCAAGAGATTCTTCAATGATGTGTTAAGAGGTTTCTAAATTTGAAAGTTTTGCATTTGATGTAAAACTTATTGGAACTGTAGGGTTTTTTTTCTACATTGTAAAAATGCTACTAGCTGTTTTCTACAGAATTACACAGAAGCCATGCATCCCTTAATTAGTTGCTTAAACACCACAACCTTGTTTAGCAGGGGTTTTTTTGTTGTTGTTTGCTTGTTTTTGGTTTTGCTTTTTTTTTTGTTACATATACCTAGAAAGCCTTCCCTAGACATGGCTTCTCCCACTACCTAAAGCAATTTTATCAAATGCTGTGCAGGGGCTTGTTCTTGTCTTCTGGTATTTATATGGCCTGTACAAATATAGTGGATCATAGCCTGAAAAATCAAATAATAACTGAAGATAAAAGCCTTGAATCTGGAAATGTGAAATGTGTATATTTCACATTTCCAAACCAGATTTTGGAGGAACTGGTGTTTAGTGGCTCCTGTTGTTGTCTGGCATGTGAGTGCCCAGGGTCATTACTGGAGAGGAACTGTACTTGTGTCCCTTCCCTTGTGTCAGTATCTCCTTTCCTGTATCAGATGTACATTCACCCCTAGAACCATGAATGGGTTTCCATTCATGTCAGATCAGGTCTGCTTGAATTCATTCTGCCAGAAGCTTTCTTAACAGTCCATCACCAGTAATATACAGTGACCAGGCATCCATCTGCCCTAAAATCCATTTTACCTTTAACAGGATCTGTTGAAAATGTTCACATTGAACACTTTATGCATGATGTCTCTTGATGACTGGTCAGTTCTCTCTCTGTGGTGATGCAGACAGACCTTTGCTGACCTTTCAGGATGTTAGAGGTCTCAGACCACCACTCTTCAGTGTCATTCTCACTGAAGGGAATTTTTCTTATGAAGCTGTCTGAGTTCCTTTCACTCTTCAGAGAAGTGAGTTGTCTTTCTTCATTCATTACTATTCTGTTCATTTTTATGGATAGCTCTCATTTCAGCTTAACCCAAACAATAAATATACAAATCCCCATATCAATAGTCAATATTCTTTAAGATATGTAAAGGTGTTATATTTAGCACTTCTGAAAAATGGACTCAGGGCATGTGAGCTGGTTGCTCCTAAATCAGTAGCTGGTTTGGAAAAATCAGCTGTGCATTTCCAGCTTCTCTTTAACCTTTCTCAGTGTTAAAATATTAGTCCCTTTCCAAGATAGGCTGTCAGAGGCAGACAAGTATCTTTGTATAGCCATCTCTTCAGGAAACAATCACCATATCTTTGAAAATGTCCTTGGCAAAGTGCATGTCAACAAAAAGTGCTGGGAATTTTAGGTGTTGTCAAGAAGAGCATAGGATTGAATTCAACACCTGGAATTTAGAAGATGCCAAAGGGAGAAAAGAGAGCAAACTAATGGAGGGATTCCAATCAATTAGGTACAGAAAGAAGAGCAATCATGATGATTGAAAATAACAGTCCCTAGTTGTGAAGGTAAATGTGGCAAGGCACAGCTTACTTTTTGTGTCAGGACGATGTGTCAAAGGCAGCTGTGCATCACCTTCATGCAAAGACCTATTTTATGTCTTAACCTCATCCCTTGGTCCATGTGCCTTTAATTAAAACCAGAAGTGAGCCCTGGGATGCTGTGTGGGGAAGAGTATGGTGTGCTAAGTCTGGATCCTGGGTCATCTCAAGTGAATAGGGTGATAGTGTTCCTGTACTTTGGACTTAGAATAATTTGCTTGCCTAAGGGTTTGCTGTTTTAAAAACAACAACAATCACAAAACCATGAAGAGCTTCATTCCTCCAGATCTCACAGAAGAGCTTTGGCTGGCTGTTATTTTACACAGACTAGGGTAGCTTTCCTTGTGGATTTTAAAAAATCACCTCTAGGGCAAAGACTGTCCCTGTAGTTCCTCTTCCCTTGTGCTAGACGTATTTACATCTCACACGTAAATATCATGAAACCTAAGTTATTAATTCCTTCTCAATTAGTTTGAAATCCTCTAGATCCAAAGCTCATCCTTTTTTAATGTTTAGCTTTTTAAATTTTTTTTAATCTCCTACAACCATAAGAAGTGTGGACTTGGGGACTTCATTCAAAGAGAAATTAAAATCCCACTTTAAGTTGGGAACTGCATGAGGAGTTGCTGTGTTGCATGCACGTCTGAGAAGGTTTCTGTGAGCTGGTAATTGTAGCCAGTGCTGCAGACTGGATCATATGTCCAGGCTGGTATTTCAGCCTCCTCTTAGTGTCCAAAGAGTTTTAATAGGACAAAAGGCCAATTTCAAGTTTGACTATTTCAGTTTACTGCAATCTATGCTCAACACAAAACAAAATGCACTGTGGGGGGTTGTGTCTTCTGTTCAACAAGGGGACAATGTACTTTCATAGTTAAAAATGGACATTTTCAACATGCTTATGTACAAAATAGATAAAATATGTGAGCTAACCTTCAACCTCTTCAGCTTGTCTCCTGTTTCTGTGGAGAGACTCTGCTCCTCTGAAGGGCAGAGGAAGAGCTGTCCATGTTAATGAAGCCTTCCAGGACACTGGCATGGTGTGGACTGATGTAGGTACATTTTCCTTCAAAGCAGGAGCCTATCTCTCAATGTGTTAGGAGTGCACCTTGCCCCGTGTTCTCACTCAGATGAAGGAACCAGAGTTCATCTGGCACCAGACTCTCCTCTTTTGGCTGATAAGGTTTAGTGTAAACAAGTGCAGGTCTCTGAATTATCTGGCATGAGGATCAGTTAGGGGTGCTGGCTTCCTATAGCCTTAATCTAGTTGGCCTAAATGATTTATAAACTGGCAACATGATAAATGTTGTTTTAAGTGGACAAATCACATTGAAGAGGTGTAACTTTCTGTCAGTGTGTAACATGACCACCTCTCTTAGGGGAAGAATAACAATCACAAAGAGCAGTAAAGGTAACAGGATCACTAGTAGGCATATTCCTTCTCTACAGCATAAATCATTAGAGGGGCACTTCTTTCCTTCCCCTTTGCTTGCCCTTCTTCGTCCTTTCTTCCTTCTTTCCTTTCCTTTTTTTTTTTTTGGTGCTATTTTCTATAAACCCTCCATTTGATTTGTGCTGCACTTTCTTCATAAATCTATGAAGCTTGTCTCCATCAAGCTGTATTTTCCATTAAAATATGGTTCCCAGGTGATTTTCAATACTATGAAAAACATGTAGCCATAAGTCTTTTACTGATTGTTTATTATCTGTTTAGGTGCTCCTGAGGATTTTGACAGCTAGGACTTGTATCATATGTAATGTAATAAAAGTGGATGTCTTCAGCGTAACAGGGATAGCTGGCCCTTCATTTCTGTTGCCAGGGCTGTATTTGTTTTCTATGTGCTGGTTTGGGTTTTTTAACCTGAAACTTTTGAGTCCACTCCAAATCAGGTCAGTTTAAGCTTTGTGTTTTCTTTGTTATATAGATGAACAAAACCCCCAAAATAAAATCTAAACAAAACACAACAATAATTTTCCTTTTATAAACAGCACAGGAAGCACTAACAACAAAGCTGGCATTTACTGTTGCAGGAGGAGATTTTCTTCTACTGGTTTCTAGTATGGACACATTGTTCCACCTGTGATTGCAGGAAATGCAGCAGGACACTCTGTATGTCTGTCCTGGATATGAGTAAGAAGCATGCTGTGGATAGCAATGTGTGAAGCTGCTTAGAAGTAGCTGCTAGAAGTTAATGCTTTGAGAGGCTGGTTTGTGATGTTTGTGAAAACTGATAGGAATTCATTAAAATGTCTATCCGTGGGCAAAAGTGCAGATCTTTTGCAGGCAAAGTTACCTCTGGCCTTAAAGGGAACTTTACATTAGGATTACAGGATCAGCCAGTATTTAAGCACTGATTATCTGGTAGAACACAATAAGTCTGGCTGTGGAATAAAACCTTACCTAAACCCCAACAGCATGCTGTGAGTTCAGTTTGTCAAGTCTATGTATTATTACATATCTTATTATCACAAGAAAAGCCACAGTCATGAATTTTGCTTAGGAAAGTTTTTCAGGGATGGCCCCATCAGAGAGGGGAGGGAAAGAAGGAACTGTCTTGGAGGTGGGCTAGGAGAACAGAAGTGGACTAGCATGTAGTTGCTGGCTCTGTGGTTAGTAGCAAGGCCAGTCTCATGTGTTGACTCATCATTTCCTCATCAGTGCAAGAGGGAAGTATTGATTATCACTATAAACCAGTGCAGGAGACAGAAGGAAAACAACTAATAATTATTAGGACAATTTGTAATTTAAAGGTCAGCTTTATAGCAAGCAAGCAAAATAATTTACTGTGGTCAGGAAAACTACTCAGCTTGGATTCCAGTGTCTTTATAATATGGAATGTCCTCTCCCTGCCCTGCAGAAATACTGTCCCAGTAGTATTCACACAGTGGTTACACAGATTTGATATAACCTTGGGTTTGCATTGTATCTTCTCCAGTTGAACCTCAGAAATGGTTGTCCAATGAGAAACTACCATTTCCTAAATGCTTGGTAAAGCACTTAATTGTGAAAATAACTAGTTTACCTCACATCAATTTGAAAAATTACTCATTAATTTTTGAGGTGCAGCCACCTTCCCTGGAGGACAAAACTACTGATCTCATCTGTACCTAAAACTTGGCTTTGCTTGCTAGCAGGCGTGTCTGACCTGCAAATGAAATTTGGCTTACTGTCTCAGTTTCCTTATAAACAGCCTTGGCTGCACCTTTGGCAGAACACATGATAATTAAACAGTTGTGGCTTGTACTGTACAGGCTGAGCGGAGCTGGCAGGGAAGAGTTTAGATGACTGTCATGCAGCACAGAACAGAGTTTCCCTCTGCTTTTCAGTGACATTTACTAGCAAAGTAAAGTTGAAACTCTCTAAGAGCTATGTGAGCTTAAAGTAGTTCTAGTTTACATTTCTTTCTTATTATTTCCTTAATATATTGTTATTTAAGCCTAAATTATCTGTGCAGCGGGTAGAGAAATAAGTCAAGATAGAGAACAGAGATTTGAAGGAGCTGAAATCTGAATCAGAACCACTACCTGGGAAATATTTTCTTTACATACAGAAGTTTTAAAGCATCCAGACCTTGTTTAAATATAGTGAATTGTTCAAACCCTCTGGAGGCAATTAACAGCAGACTTCTACCAATGCAAACTGCATTGATAGATGTGCTAGGCACATTTTTCCGTGTTTGAAATTATCTTTGCTCAAAACTGAAGTGACTTCAACTGCAACTGCTGAAAACTGATTTTTAGTAGGTTTTTAAAAATATATTTTGTTTTCAAAACAAAGTTTTGTTGGATCTTTATTTCCACTGGACTCTAGCCATTACTAGCTAAATAATTCCATGTGTGGACCTCTTGTTTCTCAATTGTTATCTTCTGCTTTGCTTTTAGTCTGCAGAATTGTCATTCTCTGCCCTCAGTCTTGGCTGTAGGGATTTCAGCTTCTGAGATTCAGCCCTCCTTTGTCCACAGTGCCCAAGGAATGTTCCAAGACATAGCAGGGAAATTGAACCAGGGTGTCCTGAGTCTTCCCAAAGTGATGTATAGCATGCACAAAGGTTTTTCCAGAAGTTCACTGGTGTCCAAATTTACACCCAATGTACTCTTCCATCCTTAGTATGATATTTTAGCCCTGATTCACTCCTGAAATGAAAACCTCTTAAAGAGCAGAGACCGATGCAGTTAAAATCCTCTGGGTTATGATAATTTAGAGCCAAATGGCCCACTGGTTAATGTCATTTGCCTTATGACCAGTTATTAGGTATTTCCTTATTAAGCAGAAAATCTCTTTTGCCCAGTGTTGTAAACCAACTTAATAGCACTTCATAGCAGTTGGAAAAAGAAAGTTGGGGAAGTAGGGTTCATTTACTGGCCATTTCAGCATTTGAGGCATTCCTTTTATTTCATTTTTAAATGAAAGCTGATAATCAGAATATTTGTGTGACTATTACCTGAGTAAGGACATTAAAACTGGAATATGTAATATCTTTAGTTCTGACACCCTAAAAGGATGTTATTGCTGAACATCTTGATGCTGTTGTTTTGTGGGTTATGAAACTGAACTCACCAGCTTGGGAGAAAGAAAAATCTCAGTCACCAGTTGTCCTACTTGCCCTGATACCCCTTTCCAAGCCAAGCTCTATTTCCTTCTGCATGAGTGCACCAGACTTTCCCAACTGGTTAAAGGGTTCTTGTAGTTCCTGATGGGCTGCACAGATTTGATAATAACTTACTTCATCCAACTTTGAACTATTCTTTTTGAATACTGTGATTATATGCCCTGTGCTGTTCCTCTTGGCTGTTCTGGGAAATTATCATTCTCATCTTTCCCAACCCCAGGTCACTTATTCCCCTTTTTTCCTTGACATGAAGGATAATTGCTCTATACTTTGGGTGTTTGCATGCAGCATTTAGTACATATTTACCAATTAGATGGCAGCCTTCTTTTCCTAGCTGAGCTGAGGGCTTTCAGCCTCCTGTCATAGACTATGTTCTTCATGCCCCTCAGCTTCCTACTTTTCTTTTTTCTACTCCTGTTTCAGTTTGAATCTGCCTTAATTCTGGTGCCCTTGGTGGGGAGATCCATACCCAATTCTCCAGACCATGTAGTAGAGAGACTTGGCCCATTTTTCCAGGACTGACATGCCTTGACTCATATTCTAGGATTTTGTTTTGTTTTTTTATGTCCACATCAGCAAGCTTGCTTGCCATCTTATGAAAGATAAATATGCCCAGGTCACTGTCAGCTGAGATATTTGCACTTCACTGCAAAGTTATTACTGTTATTTGTCCCTAAAAGCATTAATTTTTTACACTGTTGGGTTTTTTACCACAATTTCCAAATCTCTAACTCATCCCTTTGTTTTTGTGGAAGTCATCTGGCCTTGCCTGGGCACTGACAAAGCCTCCCTTGGGCTGGAGCAGAGTTCCACTCTCACCTTTGCAGTCTGCATTTAGAAGAATCGATTCATTGCCTCCAGTGACTGTGGTCTGCAGTGAGACAGCAAATGTGTGGCCAGAGGATGTTCCAAGTCTCTGTAACTGGTCATGAGCACGAGCACAGGCACTTCCAGCTCCTTGTGGCCATTTCCCAGCAGCAGCTGTAGCTAATACACTCTCACAGTGGCTGTAAAAGAGTCCTGGACTAATCTATCTGATGGAATAGGATGAGTTTCAACTGCTAAGCCCTCCCTCCTGAGGCCAAATTCTTTAAAGTAAAATCTGATGCAGATCCTTATCCTAGCACTGTCAATAATGTTTTCAGAGCACGTCACTTCTTTTTCCTTTCAAATGTAGTTTATTAATTTACTGATCTTTCCAAGTCAGATAGCAGTTAATATACCCTATTGTGTGAATTGGGTGGAGTTGATTTAATAATAAATAGTACCAAGTTTAGTTTAAAATTTACATTAGTATTGCCAGTAACAGCATTCAAAAGTCATAACTAGGAGTCCTCTTCTCCATACAAACACAGTAAAATGAAGAATTTAGTTACAAACTTCCCAAAAATTAAAGCTGCAATTCTTTTCTGTGTGTCTTCCGACTCTGAAGATTTAACGTTTCAGTCTTTTCTCCACTACTGTGATGCCTAACAACAGCTCCCTTTGTTGAAATGTTTTTATTTAAAGTCACTTAGCTACAGGGCTTGAAACATTTCAACAAAGTTGAACCAATAAAATCCAAGATGATGCAGTAAAAAACATGAAATATTACTTCTCCCTTCACAAAAAAAAAAAAAAAAAAAAAAAAAAAAAAAAAAAAAAAAAAATTGGTCTTTGCATAGGTAGATCCAGAAATATTTTTCTGTTTGGTCATAGCAAGAAATAAAGCTATTTCCCCAGGTGGTGATGCCTCTGAGAAATGTGTGGAGTGCTGCTCAGTAAGAAGTTGACCTGCTTGGCTCCAAACCTTTGAAATGAGGGTTTTGTGCTGCAAAGGGGGCCATGCACATGGGCACTACCACAAACACGCAGCTGAGACTCCAGGGTTGGCTTTAAAAAAGAAGATGTGGCCTTGCTTGTGGCAGGACTGTGGTTTCCATCATCCAGAATCACAGGCTTTTGCATTCCTTATTGTATTTATGGAAATTATTTGATGCTGTGAATAATTCAGGAAATTTCAAGATTATGGGGCTGCCTTTTTAATCTTGTGTTTTGTTTTGCTTTTAAACACATTCGTTTTCAAACTTGTGGTTTCCAAATGGCTACAACTGTCATTTCTCTCAGGCATAACTCAATTAAGGAAAATCTCATGACACTTCATATTTTTTGGTTTCTATGTAGAAATTCCCTGTCAAGAATAATAACATTTTCTAGTTGTGAGTTCTTGGGTTTGCAATCTTGGAATGTGTTTTCTATGGGTCCTCATAATTTTTCATGCTAGGGTGAACATTCTTGGTTTGTACTTTGAATAGTTGATAAAACAAATATACAAAAAACACTTGAAAAGTTAATAAGCATAAAAATGGGAATTAATTTTACAAGGAATTTCCAAGTACTTTTGCAGCACTGGCTCTTGCACATCTTTTGCCTGAAGAATTGGTCTTCCTTTAAACATTCACATTTTAGCAGCTGGATTCATTATTGAACCAACTATCAACAGCCAAGGGATATGGCCTTTATCAAATTTAATAAACCTTTGAGGACTGCAGAAAGAATACACTTGTCTTTAAAGATCAGCCTGTCCAAATGAAAACTAAACAGAAACTCAGATCAAATTCTTGCTTGTGGATGCATTGTGAAAGCCAGCTGTTCAGTGTTTTGCAATAGAAATTAGTAATTTTAACAAAGCATTATACTTCTTTTGATGGCCTATAATGTTTATTCTCTGTCTTGTTTTTTTATTTTTCTCTTTTTTTTCATTCTCCTTTGACATGGAGATCAGAATCTGGCCTATGTGTTGTAATATGCTAAAAGAAGTATACAAATATAAGCGTGTCTAAATATGTGAATACAAGTTAGGCTATTAATTCAAAGTGCCTTGCCATGTTTATTAATGTTCTGTGTTATGAGATTAAAGCTATAATTTAGAGTTACAGGAATTATAAACAACTCTTTAGCAAGTCATATACTAACCATAATAACTTTTACAGGGTGGAGTGTAATTTATTCAACATTGTAAGGAAAAATAAGGTAAATGAGTTAGTTTAGGGGTGGGGCAGCAGCAAACTGCTTGTGGAGACTCTTACTCCCTGAGGTGATAGAGGTTAAATGCATTACAGAGCTTATAGGCTGGCTCCCTGGAGAGAAAGGGGGGCAGACATTTCTAGCTGACATGTCAAGGACACCACACATTTGCCCTTCTGACTAATGGCACGATACTGAGCTGATAGCAAGGCTGCAGCAGCAATTTTCAGAGAGAAAAATGGAACACAATAGGTGGCTCCTAATTAGAGAGGAGGGCAAGATGCTGGCACAGTCTTAGTGTTTAAGGGGTCCACTAACTGAAGGCACAGTGAGCCTGAGACCACTAATACAAACTTGGAATATTATTACAGTATTATTGGCCAAGAAGGCAGTTTAGGTGAAGTGTCCACAAAGAAGCCTTCTCCAGTATAACTTTTGTAAGGAAAGTCTGGGCATTAAACTTAGGCCAGGTCCTTCACCACTGAACAGAGTCTTCTGCTTCAACTGGTTGCTTAAATGGGTTGTCTCTCAAGTTTCCACTCTAATTCATTAGTTTTACTTAAAGAGCAGCAGGACAGATACATAGAAACAGGAGGGAGGGATACACTGCAGTGATGGAGGGGGATGTGTCAGTGGATATGCACATGAAAGAAGATGCCTGGGGAGTGGCAGGATTACTGTGTGAAGGAGAGAAAGTTGTAAGGAGATTAGAGTACAGAAGGGAGTAAAGGGAAGACTCAAAGTAGGCAGGTAGAAGTGCAAGCAGGGAAGGAAAATGAGGAAGGAGGGGTCCTAGTTGATCTCAGTGTCACAACTCAAACCAAGAGCTATTTCACATTAAATTTGGGAACTCCTGACTCTTTAAAAAAACACCCAAACCACCAAACAACACCACTTGTGTTGCAGAGATCTTTTAGCTAGCAGATGCTGTATAGTAACATATTAATGAGGCTTGGACCTGGTAAAACACAGCAAGCCAAAGCTGTGATTCTTACTTGTAGTGCTATTTTGCTGCAGCTTTAAATTTTTAAATCTTTAAATTTAAATGCTTTAAATCTCATCAGAAAGTTATTGTTTCTTTTAATGTCCTTTTAACATCACTCTTCATGAAAGACCCAGACACAGAGGGGACTACATAGGTAAGCAGATAGTCCTGAATGTGAAACCATGTGTTAGGGGAGCAATATTGCTGCTAGATGAAAAATCTCTTGAGAAGTTTTAGACATTGTCCTGAAGAGCTTGGTGAGAAAATGAGAGCAACATGAGAAAAAGAAGGACTAAAAGAAGACCATCACCATTCCAGTATTTTCTGCTGCGCTGAGTCAGACCTTTTGACAGAGGAAATGAGAAACTGAAGGTGTGGGTTTTACATGTTGGTTAGAATGGGTTTTGAGCTTAGCTGCTTGGTAGCAGAGATGTGCAAATGTTGCAATAGATCACACTGAAAGGTAGGTGGAAGGAAATGTTCCATTGATTAGGGTACATGGCATACAGAGAGCAACAAAAAGCACATATCTACTGCTCCTCTGCCAGGCTCTTGCCTTTCCAGCAACCTCTCTTGCCCAACTAGCCTCAAGAATGCACACTCCCTTAATCCTCTGCTGGGAGGTTTGGGGCTTGGTGGAAGAAAGGACCTTCAGCAGCAGGAGGGAGGGTTGTTTGGAGAATGAAATTCACTAAACTCCAACCTCCAAGTGAACCTGCTGGGACTGATTTGCTGCCAGCCCCTGGGAACAAAACTGCAGCACTCAGTTCCTGAATCCCATCAGCTGCCGCAGCCTGGAGGGTTCACACTGCTCTATCTGGCACCTCTTCCCATGTCAGAACAAGGCATTGTGTGTGTGATTTCAACATGCTTCTGGTTTTGTTCTAACTGCCAAGAAACACTAGTTGCATTATTATGAAATGATTGAGGAGTATTTGCTCATACAAATTATTTGTTTTAAGAGTTTAGTAATTAAATGTCAACACAGAGTGTTGGTGTCTGAAAAGCTCTTGTGTGAAAGCCCTGCTCTAACTTGAAACTACAATACACTGTTTCTGTTCTCTCAAAACAGATTTGTTTGAAACACCCTATTTGGTAGAATGCATCTTGCTGTAACACGCATGGTCTTTGGCCTTCAAAGACACCCTTGTGCAAAGGGCGTGTTGCATTAATTTGTTCAGCCAATTTAGGGTGTGTGGCATTAATTTGTTTGGCCAATTTGTTTAGAATCTGGCAGGGCATAGGCACCCAGTGCAATGTCTGTGCATAATGCCTGTGTCATCTCTACAGCAGATCTCAAGAGCAAGAGATTTACTGCGTGATGCCGGCCACACCTTGAGCTGCTGCAGGGGAACAAAGGCAGGAACCGAAGCAGCACGGTGCTGGGGGCAAGTATGGAAATGCATTTCATACTTTGAACAACTGGTTTCCACACACAGTGCCGGAGCTGCAGGAGTAAGTGCTGGTATGATTTCACTGCCAGCACTGGCTGTGCTCACCTGGGGCACAGAGGGTGATAATCACACCCACAGTAAGCCCCACTTCACCTCAGTGAGAAGCCACGTACAATTTAGTATGAAATGACTACACTTTGGTGCAGTAGTGTGTAGCTCACTGCAGAATGCTAAAGCCCATCCAGCTTTTGACTTGCACAGAAATAATGTATTTTAATCATTATAATTTTGTAAGATGCTTCTCTCTCGTTCCTGTTTTCTGTCATGCTCAAGTTGAATGGTCATGTGCTTTCCAAAATATTTCTTTGTAAGGACCAGCTAGTTATAACTAAAAATTGCAAAAGTGAACAAGAACAAATTTAAAAGTAAACAGCTGTTGTTAAAAATGTGAACACTAATTGACTTCAACTACACTAGGTTTTACATCGAATTGTTGATGAAAATCCTTGTTGGTTTCATTTGGTTTGGTTTTTTTTTGGTCTTAACAGGCAATAAGATCTGGCATTAGAGCTGGTGGGAAAGACTGTAACACTTTCTATTTTCCATTAAAATTAATTTTTCAAATGTCTATAACACCAGTTAGTTTTCTTCAGAATTTAGGATAAATATTCTGATATTTGTGTTGTGGTTCTGGGAACACATCTATATTCTGAGAAAGACAGGCATTGAGGTTGGTGGCATCATGGAAGACCTTTTGCTTCACTTATGTCAGATTTTTTCACCCTGGGTTCCTACAATGTTGAATTTAACAGAGTAGATAAATGCAAGAAAGGGTACCAGGCCTAGATGTGTATACACAGAGACTTTCTTATACACATTTATATTGTGAGCTGCTGTCAAAGGCTAGAGCAGGTTGAGAATTTTGTGCCATTTATAAAGGTGTCCTTATTCAGTGGTTTAAAAACACATGTGCAAAGTCACCAGGTTTATTCACTGGGCACCCGGGAGTGAGGTGTCACTGAGATGCTGAAGACTGGAACTTGTACTTTCCATGTCACGTATGAAATGCCAAAAAAATCAGGTGTGCAGAAATGTTCCCATTTCCCAGAATAGGACTGTACATTTCAGAGTGTGTTAAGGATACTAATGGATGACCTACAGTGAGCTAAACACTGTGCAATCTAAAGCCAAGGGCTTTATGTCAGGCTTAGAGATTTTTGAATGGTAACACACTTTTCGAAGAGCCTAAAAGTAATTAGCCTTTCACTCCAAGCTGACACACTTATACTTTTAATATCAGGAATAAGTAAAAAGACTGAGGCTTCTAACCTCAAATCCATAGCAGCTTAGGCACTTTCACCTCGCCGGTTTTGTTATGACAGCTCTTTGTTTGGCTGATAGTGAGTGGTGTTTTGAATAGAAGTGCTTTTGCTGTTGCTTTGCCACTTTCCGGTAATAAGGGAGGACTTGGAGGTTATGCAGCAAGGTGCTAATTGACATTAACACTCAAGACAGGAAATGCTGACACAATTTAAAATTAACATCCTGTCAATATACTGCTGACCTGTGTTAAACATGTACTTTGTCAAACTTTCAGAATTAGATTTTAATACAGAAACAGTGTAATGATGGGAGTATTGCTGGTCTTGAGAAAAGTGAATTTAATACAGTGAGAAGTCACTCAACTGTTTTCCATTTAATTTACCTTTTCTCAAACAAGGAAAGTTAAATTTTGCCCCAAAGGGTCAAATATATGTATAAAGCCATCTAAACTAAAAATTGTACTGTATTTGTTCATTTTCAATTACTAAAATAAACTGTTCTTCTGTTCTTAATTTATTTTAGATGTTCCATTATCAATGACAATGATTCCTGGATATGGATTTTGGATATGGACTGTGACATGTAAGGCATAATGCACCAAACCAAGGTAGTTAAGTAACTTACCTATAAATTAAAATTTTTAAAAAGGCTGACAAAAGCTAATACAGCAACAAATCACAAGTTACTTACTTGCCAGTGTGTTATTCGCTCCTTAACTACAGAGCTATGAGGATATTTCCACTTATTTGTGACTCCTGGCATAATGGGAGAAGAAAAAATGGTATCATGGCACTATTTGAGAACAAATAGTTACCAGGTGATGTGATGGTATTTATCAATAGTTATTAAAAGGTACACAAAAACTCTTAAAGCACAGTGCAGCTCTGGGTTGATGCTGTACTCTTCCTTTGGTTTGGAGATGACAAGTAGCTAATTTTGTGTAAAACTGTCCCATTGACCCCTCGCACACAAAGCTCTGGTGGCACTGGCAGAGTGGCACACTCACAAACTGTTATGTAGCTTTGAAGAAACAAAGGGTGCTCTTCACTGTTGAGCAAGTCAGAGCCTCTTCTTTGGAAAGGTGGAAGGCACGAGTCAGAGTGATGCCCATAAGAGAAACAGAGCATGCTGGGTGTGGTCTGGTCTGTGGAGGAGGCTGTTTGCTGAACATTAATCAGAGGTTGTCCCAGGCGTTAGGAACAGCACGAAGAGAGGCACGGAGCCAGGAAAAGGTGACGAGGAAAAAGGAAGCAATTGGAGGAGAAGATTGGGCTGTGTGGAAGGAGGTGGAGCAGGGCAGTTTGAAATGGGAGGTGTTGGTAGGAGCAGACCTGCGCAGGCTCAGGGAGTGTGGAAACGTTTCAGGAAGGTGGTGCAAGCTGCGTATCATTCCTGGCAAACTTTCTCTGAGAAAACAGTAAGTGGGTGGCCTGTTGCTGTATGCTGCTTCCCACTGACAGTTTCTGGGAGTGGGCCAATATTGTGTGTTGCAGTTAAGGTTACAGTGAGACTGGAAAAATATTGGCTGCAGCCCTGGTTCTGCAAATTATTTGCACAGGGCACCTATTTCCATTAATAACAGAGTGCTCTGAAAGGCGACCATCTCAGTTTGAGTGTGTGAAAAGGGGGAAGGTGCTCCCACAGGGAGACACTGGTCGAGTGGAAAGGGATTCTTTAGAGCAGCTGCCACATTAGGTGGAAAATCTCTGAAGCAACATCTATTGGGTGATCTTATCCTGTGTTACAAGGTACTAGTCAGGCATGTAGGAAAACTGTTCTGATCTGGGGAGGAAGAAAATGAAAATTGTAAATGGAACATATATTGGAGACTTGGACTTTTTTTCTGAAATTATTTGGCAAAGGAGTCTCAGAGCAAAATAGTCACCATCAAATGGTCTGTTTTACACAGTTTTAGTTCTTTCTCCCAAAAAATTTCTTATTTGCCATTTTTCAGCTGTACAAAAGCCAGAGCAATTTCTCAGTAAGGAGCTCAGCTATCATGGCCACACTGTGCTCTTGGGGAGAAAAAAAATTGCCTTCCACTACAAAATGTTTACATTGGCTGCTGAGGTTTCTCCTGATTTCCTCTGTTGGGAATGAATAATTAGGAAGTGAACTGGGAGGTGAAAAAGGCCTCTATGTGTTTAAGTCTAATGTCACAGCTTTCCAAGGACAAAGCTTTTAATACATAGAAAGGTTTCTCTGTCAAGCAGATGAATTCAATAGCTAAGCAAGACAGCAAGAAGAGGAGTCAAACAAAGCAGAGAATTCCCAGTGGGCAGCTTTGAGTATGCACTTATGACAGGTACTGCATGAAATGGATGCAGAGCACACATATGTGGGACACACAGGCAACACACATAAGGTGTTAATAGTCTTAGCTGATGCCAAGGAAGAAAAAGAGCAGACAGGGTCAGCTACTGTTTCCTGAGCTAAATGTTCTTTTTCTTATGGTGGTCAGAGCCAGGGGTAGTTTTACAATGTGCAAAACATGCACTCGTAATTAAAGTGAAACTCACACTGACAGAGAAAGGGAATGGTGAATGTTGACCTCACATGCTGCATCTGTAGAGCATTTGGGGACACATTCTTTCAGCAGAAGTGATGTTGGCTTCTGAAATTCTTTTTTAATAAAAGGTGAACAGGAATAAAGTTCTGTGTTAATTTGTACACATGACATGAAGCCATTTCTCAGGAGAAGGCAGTGCTGATGGTACTTTGGAATAAAGAACTACTCCTTTATATTTTTTTAATTCTCCATTCTTCTATTTGAAAACAGAGTTTTTACCATTGCATGTAAGCAGTGAAAATTAAAATAGTAAATAGGAGAAAGGAAAACTTATTTTTTCGTTCTGTTTGTTTTCTGCTGTTAAGCTGATCAATACTATGGTCACATAGCTATTTAGGCAGGTAAGTCCCCAATGTACCTTAGTAACACATCCACCCAAGCCTAGCTTGTAATTTCTTTGGACATCTGCCCTTTTAGAAGAGACCTCGAATAGGAGCCACTGAAAACTTTGTCCATTTTCAGATACATCTTGGCTGATATATGTGAGCCTACAGAGAGAAAAGTATGGAATTTCTGCCAGAACCAGTGTGCTACTGACCCTGAGATGGTGGATGGAAAGACAATCCATATGAAAACAGAGGCTCAGATCCTCAACTGTTGAATCATGGCTTGAGCTGCTCTTTTCTGCTTGCCTGGGGGAAGATCTCTCCCCTGGTGTTTTGAACTGGAGATTGCTGGGGTAGACATGAAAATCTACCCCCTGCTCCAGCCCTCCTAGAGTTTTTAATCTCGTGCACTAACCAAAGAATCAACAAGTATATCATCTTCCTTCCAGAGAGATAAGAGCCTCTAAGAAGCAGAGCACTCTGCCTTCCAACAAACTCATGCATAAAAGGTTAATTTAGAGGCTGAGATATCTGTGTATGTTGGACAAATGGGGAGCTGAAGGGATGCTTTTTATTCCTCCCATTCTCCTAGCCTTGGCCAGTGAGTGCAGATTGAATGTATGACTTTACATTATGGAGCACCTCTCCATCACCCAAGCCTTTGTCAATTCACCAAATGTGACAATTATAGCATTTCAGAGATGAGACTTTCTAATCCTATTACTCATTCATCAACCTGCGGATGATAGCAGAAGCCAGATCGAACAGTGCCAAAAGAGCAGTGAGGAGCCTTCTCCAGTGCTGTGAAACTAGGCTTAGCTCAGGCACAATAGGTGTGTAATTTAAGGTTTTGTTGAGCTGAAATCCAATCACATACTTGACTGGTAGATCACAGAAAGACACAGACAAAAAGAATGAGATAATTCTACCTCACACAAACACTTGAATCCGGCTTTGACTTAATAACAAGTGTGTGATCAACCTTACACTGTTTCTTTCTTTTTTTATTTTTTTATTTTTATTTGAACCTAGAAATGGGATGGCACTGAAATACTTCGCCTACTTGGGTGTCAGCCAATAATATGAAGAAAAAAATACCAGAAGGAAATTGAGGTACTTGTTTAGATAAATAAATCTAAAAAGTACAGATGCTCATTATATGAAAGATAATCAGAAAATTTAGCTTCCAGGCTTAGCTCAGTGTTATCTTCTCAGCATCTGGTATCTGTTGCTTTTCAAAGATGGGGAGGATCTAGCAGAAATATGAGGACTACAAAGCTAAACTTGACAATGTGAACATTATTGGCCTCTCCGTCTTGCTACTAATATGCTCCTTTTGCATTGTCCTGTTTCAGACATGGGAGCTCCCTTGTGTGTGTGGGTGCCAGGTGCTGCAGCCCTGTGCCACTGCCAGTTACACAACCACACACAGGGGACTGGGAGTGTGGAGGAGAGAACCACTGTCTTTCATGGAAGCACAAAAGTGAGTTCATTCTCTTCTGTGGTTAAAGTAGCTTCTCATCACATAGTGTGGTATTCATATTGGGTTTTGTAGAGAATAGTCTTCAATACAGGTTACTCTAGGAGTGGCCTTTAATATTAACAAAATTAAGTGTAAGGAATGTCAGTTACAAGCTTTGGGAAGAAAGCTCCTTGGAATAGGAACTTCTCCATTTACGTCCATCATCAGTGCTTCCATAAAGTATAGCAGTCCAGCTTCTGTGGCCAAGTCCACTGTCAAGACCAAACTTAAAAAACCACATTTCCATAGGTTTTTTTGGGCATCTCAAGTTCTTTGAACTGACAAATTCAATGGGATTAACTGTACATGGAATTTGGTGCTAGCTTGTAGGTGTCATGGCACTCAGACATGTATAAACCCCAAACTAGAGGAGACATTAAAAACCTGAGAACAAGCCCACTGCTAGAAAAAAAAGGCAAAGTGTTTTAGCAACTCAGGCCTGGCAGAAGAACAAGCCCTTTAGTGTAGTGGTGGAGAACATGTGGGGTTTTAAATTCTTCAAATCAAGAAATGCTTTCAAGCCACATTACTTGAGTGGATATGTAAGACTCCAAATGCCTTAGACCAAATTACATGTCCAGGGGATCTCTGAGGTGCAGCCAGCTCATGAACATGGGCAGGGTGAAACTCATGTGGAGGGCAGCTGACAGAGCTCCTCTGCAGCCACGGGTAACACCTGCACTGAGCCTGTGCCAAAGCAAAACAGCCAATCCCTGGTGTCAGTAATGCAGTGGGTAGGGCAAAAACCCAGAGAGACAAAGAGGAAGGGGAATCTTGGGCATCAAAGGGTTAAATTAAAGTTTGAAGATTGGCATTAGTCACAAAATACCAAAATTAAAGCAATGTTTTGCTAATGAAAAAGTAAATAAATTACCAATTTGCAGGATATCAGACTCAGAAGCATACAGAAACAACATCAATTGAAAGATTTTTTCTTTTTTAATAAGTGAATTAGTGGAGAAAAATCCTACAGTGATGAAACTCATATTTAAACACGACAGAGGGAGATATTTTCAATGGCTCGTAGGAATACAAGGAGATTGAGATATGTTCCAAACCCAGGGAAAACAGAGATATCCACAACACAGTATAATCTGAGAAACTCAAATGGGGTTTAATGTGGTTCCCAAACTGCAGAGATCTCATAAACATAGTGATTTCCTTTAGCAGTATAAACTCTGACATTTGACCAGACAATTGCCTTGGGGACATTAGCTAAAATAGCCTCAGCTTTAAAATTGAAATATGAACTTCTAAAGGCTTTGGTAGTTGCTTTCCAGTGACACTGAGACAGCTAACATGACTAGTGGCTGCTGCTGGATATATCAGCATCCCTAATTTAGAAATAGGCTGGAGATTTTGGCTGTTGAGCTGCAGACACCCTCTGATCTGGAAGTGTTCTTTCCCTTTGCTTTGCACATGTGGGTAGCTCAGCTGCCTTTCACCAACAAGAAGACAGGTATAGTTTTCACCAACTTTTTTACCTGTCAGGAAGCCAAACATGATTGCCAGGGGTGTGTAGCAGAGTTGGTGCTGGGGTGGTGCTGCAGATGACAACCCCTTACATGGCCTGGGGAGAGCCCCTGCAGGGCAGGACAGAGGCTGCTCTTGCCCTCCATGTTTTGGGGAGGAGGCATCAAGCATTTATGCTTTTAGCTGGCAGGTTTATTATTCCTTTTGCTGGTAGGACACAGTTTGGGTTCCTTTGTGCTGCAGCCTCAGCTCCTGAGGGGCAGCCCACTGGGGAGCATACCCTGAGGGTGAGCAGCAGTTGCCAGGACAAATGCAATTGTTGGTGGTCTCAGGGGGCTGCAAGTGCTCTCTGTGGGAGCTGTTTGATGTTGTTGACCCCAAACTGAATCAGGGAGGGGAAGGAGGAAACTTCATTCAGCATTCTCTGTATAAGTACATCTGCTAATGACCTGTGCCTGCTAAGGTGTAAATGTATGCATGCACTCAGCACTTTGGCAAGTGCCCTCTCTTTATAGACATGCTTGCACACTGTACTGTGTTTTTATTCAGCATGCTCATTTATGATATTATATTGCTGCAAATTGTTACCCAGATTAACAAAGAGAAAATAAATGCTTTTTGTTGCTGATGGCTTTTCAATATCCAGGAGCAACTAGAATGCTTTAGACTGTGCAGGTGAGCATTTGCTCACCTGTGTGGGTCCCTGACCCATCTCTCCTTTAGCAACCAAAATCAGCTGTGGGGATAACTATGTGATTTTCCTCCTTTTGTCCAATATAATAAAGACAACAAGGTAAACCAGCTTATGGGTCATGCTTCAGGGTTTTCCAGCCCCTAAGTATTTTGTATTTTGTGCTCTCAGTAGAAAAAGGAAGGACCTCTTTGGTAGTGTGGTCCCTTCAGCCCCATGGGTTCATTCACTGCAGAGGTGCCTGTGCTCTTCTTCAGGACAGCATGAGGTAAGGAAAGTTGGGGGAAAATTTGATCTTCTCCTAACTTCTGAAATCAAAACAACCAGGACAAACATCACTTCTTCCCCCTTGCTCTCTTCCACCCAGCCTTTGCAAACCTGTGTGAGCTGTGGGAGCCCTCGCTGCCTCACTAAAATCCTGCTCTGCAGTAGCCTGTAAAAGGTCAACCTCCACGGGGCAGTGATGGCTGTGTTTGCATCACTCTTTTCTTTTTGCCTTCATACTCTTTCCCTTGGTTCCTTGTCAAACTCTAAGAAAAGCTCTTGAGAGCCACAGAACAGGGGCAGCTTTGGCCCCAAAGAAATTTAAGTGCATAATTCTGTCTGAGCAGACCCCAGATCGTTGCTGTCTGCTGCTGTAAAGTGTCAGACTCCACTGCTTGGTGACTAACAGCAGCAACACTTAACAAAGTTGAGTGAGGATGATGGTTAAGCATTTCTCATCCTAAGGAGCTACTATGGCAGCTGCAGAAGGCTCCTACAGTCTGGCTGTGCTCTGAATAACCTCTCTCACTATGGTTCACATTAAAAATTTTGATTATCTGTCAGACTGCTGCTCCCCTTCTCTTCAGCTATCAGAGTTGCAACACTCTGTAGAAGTCATTTACTTGCCAGTGGTACCGTTAGCCCTTTGTGAACAATTAAGCTGAGGTCGGAGGTTGTAATAGATCAAATTTGCAGACCATATTAAATTTTATTTTTACTGAAAGGAACTTTTTGTCTCTTTTATCAGGAGGAAAATTAAGCTGTGAACTGGAATTCCATCAGGCTGTCTACTGTAAAGCCCCGTGGCTTTAGAAAAGGGGCAGTAGTGGTCAGAAATGACACTCAAAAGGTAAATTTATTTCTTTTTTATTAAAAAGGATAAGTTATGACCTGTACAGTATATCTTAAAGAAGGAGGGATGTTAACACGATAAACTGCATTTTTTCCATTTCTTTTTAAAAGTCTGATTTTGCCAGGCCAGAGAAGTTCTGGATGGGAGGGAAGGGGAGGCCAAGCTACCACTGAAGTTGCAGAGTATGGCCTTACTCAGCCTCTTGGCCTGCCCCACCACAGAAACTTCTGGTTTTGGTTTTTGGAAGAAATGTAGAAGGTTCTCTCCTGGTCTGAAAACAGCATGGAATTGTGAGCTAAATATTCTACCTATCCAATTATAAATGAGCAAGATTGGTTTATGGAAAAGATTTCCTGTTTGATTCCGGAGCTGGAAGATTCTTGAGGTAAAGTTTTTAAAACCTTTGGAGGCCCACCCTCAGTCTGGGCCTTTTCTCTCACCAAACTCACCAGAAGTTTTCCCCCTTAGAGATTACTTTCCAAAGTTTTGTTCAAACTTACTGTGAATTTTTGCCATTTTAAATAATTATCATTTAATAAATGGAAACAATGTTGTTATGAACCAAACTACAGTGAAACCCTCTGTTGTTCACTTGTTTCCAGAGAATAGAGATTTTGGGATACCTGGTCAGCACCCAGCCAGACTGATGCTGCCTTTCACCTCTCTGGGGCTGTATTCTATAAATTAGATTGTTTAGATTGTCTTCTGGACCTACACATGCAAGTGTGTGCTTGCTCTCTTCCTATAAGATAACCCTTCCTGTCCTGCACATAAATCAAAGCACGTGTGTGAGGCTGAGGAGCCTGAGCTGATCTTGTCACTCCTTACACAACCTGCGCCCTTTGCACAGGTTTGGCCACCTGTGGGTTACACACAGACATGGTTGATTTTGTGCACTGTGCCTGATGATATCAAATTAGGCTGCAAACACCCAAGAACCTTTTATTTTTCTGTAGGATTAAAGGATTGCCCTGCTGTATTTGGTGTGAGTTTCTCCTCCCCTCTTTGCTGCACAATGCTGTGTTCCACTCACCCATATCTCCTGTGTTTCCACCCTGAAGAAGGCGGAATTTCAACAGCAAGAAAATGGATTCTATTGTGCTCTGCATAATTTGAAAAACACCCTGTGGGATGAATTGTGCAATTTTAATATTCATTATCTCCAATGCAGACAATAGAATAGACCTTGGTAGGAAAGACTGATTAGCAGATTACTGTTCAACTTCGCGCATTATTTGATGATAAGTGGGTAAAACAGTTTCTCAGGACCTGAGTTTTTGGTATTAAAAAATGAAATATAATGGCTGTGTGGGAGCCATTCTTCAGTCAGTATACATGGGAGCTCACAGGCCATGTACAGGTAGAACTGACTTCCTTTGTAACTCTTAGGCCTTACTGGTTCAGCAGATGAGACCAAGGGATTTCTGTTGCTCCCTCCAACTCTAAAAGACTGGAGAAGGGGAGCATGAAATCAGTCCATAAACTAAATGGTAATGTTTTAATTACAATTCTATTGTTATTCTTCTTAGTTGTCTACTTGTAATTGTATAGTTTGCATATTCATTCCTTTCTTTCTCGAAAAGGTTTTGTTGTTGTGGTGTGGTTTGTTTTGTTTGGCAAAAGCTTGACTCCAGAAAGAGGGTAAACTTGTCATTAAAAGGCTATAAGGGAAAGAATTTTTTTAAAAGGGCTGTTTTTCCTACATTCACAGATTTCTGTGGGATAAGGATACAAGGTGGGTATAGTTTTGTAGAAATAGAGACACTAAGATTTTTGTAGACAAGAGCAAATGAAATTATGTTTGGCAGCATGATTAAGGAGTGTGATAAAATTTAGCCAAGCAAAAAACTATTGTAACCGTCACCCACATGCATTTAAAGTAACCTGATAATTTTTATAAAGGTTGTAGTACTTGACAGTTCCTTTCTTCAAGTGAAGTTTTCTGGGGTATTCATTCTGTTAAAAACTTCAGTGAAATGCAGTACTACATGCTGGCTTAGTTCCTTTCCCATAGAAGACAATATTCAACAACATTTTTTGTTTCTTTTTCTTTTAGCAAATAACATGTAATTAATAGAATTACAGTTCCTGTGAAAGAGAGAAGGTGCTTTTACTTCATCTCGTGGTAGAAACACTGTCACAGGTACAACTTTCTTGACTAGTTCTTTATGTCCTCCTGTCAAACATTATTCTCACTACATGGACACTTGTCAAGGTTTTGTGTCAGAATGCCTCAGACTCATAAGAGCCTGCTGAGACAGTGCACAAAGCTGTAATTTCCATGGCTGCTTTGATAGGAGCTGGGACTCTGCCTCTTGTTCTGAGGTCAGGATGGACAGTGTCAGAGGTTTTCTTCAAGCCTAAGCCAGCCTCAGGTGTGGGAGGGGCACAGGAACTGCAGCAGACTGGGGTGGTGCCTGAGCACAGACCAGGGCTCAGGAAAGATTGGCTTGAGGAACGTTTTCTTTCATGGTAAAGTTAAAGTAACTCTCAACTCAAGCAGCAGCCTCTGATGCCTGCCTACAATTACAGTGTTCTGTGCACCCAGCACACAAGACCCAGGACTCCACTGCAGCCTTCACTCAGGGAACCTGTCTGCAGCTGTCACTAGAGGTGCTGGAAAGCAGGTCCCCATCACAGGTATTTCCTGGTGCCATAGATGGTGAGCAGTGGCTAAAAAGACTGCCAAGGCTGAGAAAAGAACAGGCTACAACAGACAATATTTAATAAGTGATCCTGAGATTTTTCAGTTTTTTCCATACTTACACACAATATATTTTAAAATAGCTGTGCTTGCCTATCTACTATTTTTCCCTAGTTTAGGCTGTCTCTGGGCCTGAAAACTTTGTCTTTGCATTGTGTGCTGTCTCATAGACATAGTATAATAAAAAACCAATCCCCTTGCTTCTAGTTAATGAATAGTCTCTAGTTTTTTGGGTTTTTTCAGGCAAGAGTGTTAAAGAAAGCCTAACTTTCAGCTATTAAAAATATTCAATGACATTTATGACAGATTTTCCACTTCTTCTTTCCTGCTGCATATAATCTTCAAGATCATTAAAGAGAAATTCTGAGATTTTCCATGCTCAGTGCTAATGTAGCACTTGTTTCATAATGAACCTTGAAATGGTGGGATTTTTCTCTGTACATGATTAATACTGAAGTCCACATCCTTATCTGATAGAAAACACCAAGAACTCCACTGGAGTAAATGAAGTTAGGATAATTTGCATCAGTTGAGAATGTGGCCCTGTATCTGGGTGACATTATCCTGCCTGCTACCATACAGACACCAGCTGGGGTGCTGTTGTTTCATTCCTGCGTGGGATAGGAAGGGTCTCTGTGGGGGAGAATGAAAGTGGAGAATGATCTTTGCTAGCAGAAGTTAGGAATAAGCTGTCTGAAGTATAGAACAATTGAAATGAAAAAGAAAAGTCACCATGACACAGTGAGGTGCAACTGAAACCACCTGAACCGTGTGAGTCTTTGTGTTACTCCAGAGGGATCAGTGCTCAGAGAAATTCCCCCAGAACATGTCTGTGGTGAGGGATGGGAAATTTCTCCCAGGCCCTGGGGTTTTCAGTTTAAACTAAACTGCTTAGGGGCTGTACTCAAAGCCATCTGGAGGCTCTAACTACTACTGTGCAAAATGCCCTGTTCCTCAGGTGGAGCTGGCAGGAACCAGTTCTTCAGCTGTAGCGTTGGCTTTCTATTTGCATTTGGATGGAAACCAAGAGGTTGTTTTTTTCTCTCTGACTTTGAATAGAACTCTCTCTCCTCCTTTAAGCTGCCCTACTTCTTAAGCAGTGATGCTGTTTGCAGTGCTGTAGCTACCTGGCTCTGGGCTTTTGTTTCAGAACACTTGTGCCATAATATTCCCCTCCGGAGGTGTCTTGCTAGAGGCACTGTCTCCCCTCCAGTGCCGAGGAGAACATGTCATGTCTCTGTGGCACAATGGAAACTTCTGGGGTTGTCATTTTGTCCAGCATGACTGAAGTAGCAGTAAAATATGATGTGCATTTTTAGTGGGTTACAACCATGTTCCCTGAGCTGAAGGAAGAGAGCGTATGCAGCAAAATAGGTAAAGATTTTACTCATTTTTTTCCCCAAATAAGTTTTTGCAGTAATTTTTCATAAGTAATCTTCAATTAAATGAAACTTTATAAATATTCAATCCAGGCATTGTTTAAATCAGATTTCCTGTTGAATTGAAGGAGGTCAGACTGGGGCTCCAAGTGAAAGTCAATACAGTTTTTAGTTCCCTTCTCCTTCTTGCCTGATCCAGCACTTACACATAAGAAAGTTGGCCAGCTGTGAGCTGGTGATTCAAGAAGGATGGGTATGCCTCAGAAACCATTGCTCCAGCTGTCTCAGGCTGTTCTGGTGAGCCAGAGGTTTGAGCTCTTCAGCCCAGGGATAGAGAATTACAAATGTGCACTGAAATAGAAGCCAGAGTTCAGGGTGAGGACACAGTAGAACAAAGACCATTGCTGTGGGAGAATTATAATAAATGGCATGAAACAATGCATGATCATTTCAAATTCTTGCCAAATGTGACTTGTGATTGTCACTTTTCTTGGGAATATGGTCTGCTACAAAAACCAAAACAAACCAAAACAAACTCCAAAAAAGAACCCAAACAAAAAAATCCAAACCAAACCACAAAGACAAAGCCCACCAAAAAAAAAACACCAAACCAAAAAATCCCCAAAAACAAAGAGGAAAAAAAAAGAGAGAAGCTGGTGATTCTTTGGAATTAAAGGTTTAGGATATGACATGGGGAGTTAGACATGGGCCTGCTGTTAGCAAGAATGTTGACCTCCGTGCATAGTTCTGAAAATAAACCCTATTTCCAACTCAACTGGATTTTTTTTCTTCAACTGAAGAACAAGCATTGATGTCACCAGGGAAGAGAGTAGATCTCATGATTGGAAACTCTTGATGTCATTTTCAAATGCAGTTGTAAGCCCAAGTGTTGACATGTAGGTGTCCACACCCATAATATTTTCAAAATCACGATATGTGTGTGCCTAGTTTTTATGGTGGCAATAAAATATTGCTGAACGTTTCATGGTAAATTTTTAGGCTTCATCAATTATTGCTAAAAAGACGGGTAAAAAGGCACCTTTAGCAGAATTGAGACAGTAACGCATTAAAAAACCCCTGGTTTTTACCATGGATTTAGAGTCAAAAAACTGTTCTGTAACATTCTGGACCCTTTAACAATCTTTATCATAAGTGTGTACTTTTGGCAGGTAGCTCCACTGAAGTCTGGGCAAGTGATGATGACACTCTGAAGTCAATAGGAAGACAAGGTGGCAGTAAAACCTGGTGTACAGAATACTAAACTGGGACACTCAAGTCCCACTGCAGCACTGGGTGTGATTTGGATTCTCTCAGCCTCAGTTTCCTCCTGTGCAAACAGCAATGATCTCTTTTGTGAAGTTCTTTGAGGTCTGCAGAAGAGAAGTACTGTAAAAAGCCTCGCTTGCTATTATGCATATCTTCAAAACAAAGCTTAATGCTTCGGCTCTTTGCTGGGCTGGGTGAGTGTGCTTAGCACTTTGTGTGATCAAGCTGTAGATTACATAGGCAGTGGTTTGTAATAAGAGCCTTATCAGTAACAAAAACCCTTCTGTCATTATCAGACAAGCAACAATCGCATTTTAAAATGGTTGCCAAATGTGTTTATTTGAAGACGGTTGTTTCTACCATGGCTCAAACCATTGTGTGGCAAGTGCTCAATTGCTTCCCACTAAAGCCAACCTTTATAGCTGGGAAAACTCTGTTAGATAAATGTCAGTTTCTGCCATAATTTGTGGAATCAATACAAACTGAGTCAAAGAATCACAAACAGTAATGTGAAAATAAAATGATCTGTGTTATGGTTTTTAAGTAAATGATGATAAACTAATAAATGCCATTAGCTGCTGCCATTACTTTGTTGAATTTAGCTGATGTTACTGTGTTGACTTTAAAAGCTATCAGCTTAACTATATAAATCCATTTGACATGTCTTTATTCAGATAAAACTTTAATACTGCAAGTGTAGCAAATTAGATGCAAATGCTCTTTTTATTTTAAGTATATTTAAAGCTGCCTTTTCAATGCAAATTTTACAGGAAATCTCAACAAGCTAGGACAGACATCTTAGCTGTCAGCGTGCAGCACTTTCATTTCGGTCTCAGGCATGGGAGCTGCGTTTTTTCCCTGCAGACTGAGATAATTAAAACTACAGAGAGATGGTTTTAAATATACATGATACACAGTTACTTAAATTGTGGGATAATGCATAAATGCAGCCCTTAACATTTTTTGATAGCACAACACTGACCAGATAACATAGCAGAGTGGATTCTAGAAAAAAAATCCTTGTGTAAACAGTTTAATGTTTTGGGTTGTTTTTATTTTTTTTTCCTTGCTTTTCACTTGAATTATTGTGTAGGCACAGAAATTCCAATTCAAAATCTGGTCTGTGAATGCCCTCATTAAAAAGATACTGATACTATTAACTTTTTTTCTTTTTTTTAATTATGCTTTAACTTCTTTGTTTTTGAGCAGTCCATAACCTCCTTGGAATACATATCTATTTCAGCTTTCATTTGCTGAACCCCCTGAATGAGTTTATCCAAACAATGTGAATTTACTCAGATCTTTTTAAAATCCCACATCTCTTGTGGTTGATAAAGCTGACTTTAGCTAAGAAGAGTTGGATCAGGGTGATTTAAATTTCACAGTGAAAATGATAAGGGCTTTACTAGAAATAATAAGCACATTCAAATACTGTCATGGGCAAACAGTGGAATGTGCAGTGAGAAATTTGGCAAGGCTAGTCTTTTTCAGTGTTGATTTAATGAAGTAATGGATAGTAAAATAGAAAAAAAAAGAGACTTGCATTCAGAGGTAAACTTATGTTAATTCCATATCAGTAGTTTTATAAAGCTTTATTCATTAAAAAGCAGCATTAATACTCTAATAACTTTTAAAATGTCACGCTGTTTAAAAACAACAAAAACCTCAAACCAACCCACCAGCCAGGGAAGAAGAGTCGTCTCTTTTGGCAGCTCTCTACAAAGTGGCTGAGTGATACCCTATTATTGTCAGGAACCACACGTCAGTTTTTGTGCCTGAGGATGACTTGTGTTTCAGGGGGAAAAAACAGAAAAAAATTTAAAAGCTCATATCCATTTAAGCTCCAGGGCAAACAATAATTGTCCCCAGTTTAAAATCGTTTTGAACATTTGCTTGTTGATTTAAAGAACACAGAGCCTCACCTTTCTCATTCAAATGGTGCCCGGAATCTGCGCAGCCCCAGTTGCAGAGGAAGGCTTGTCTGGAGATATTACATTTGCAGGACCAAAGGATCTGCGAATCCAGAGGTGCTTTTGAGTGATGAAGGCTGTTTTGGCCATGGCTGTGGAACAGGGCAGGGAGAAGAGCAGGAGAGGGGCAGGAGCAGCCAGGAGAAGACCAAGTTATTTTTCGAGGCACTCTTTCAGATGCCTTATTCCCTTCATTAACAGGGTTTGTGTACGGCAGGAAACTGGCATGCAGAATTAGTGTGGTCTGATGAGGGAGGCATTTGGAAAAAAAAAAAAAGCAAATCGCTTTCAAGAAGAGGCGAGGGAGAAGAAAAGGGAAGAAGCATCACTGTTGCCAAAGGGCTGGGGTTAAGAATCCCTCTGTGCAATTTAACAGTTTTTAATTCCTACATTTTAATGCCTCGCAGGCCATTGTGTCAGTCTGCTTTAGCTCCTTGGAGGAGCCATCTCAGCGCTGCCAAGTGGATTATCTCCCGGAGGGGCGGCGGGCTCCCCCCGCTCGGGGCTGCCCCGCATCCCTCCCCGCGGGCGCTCCTCGCTGCCCTGCCCTGCCTGGGCTCCCGAGCGGCCGCGCCCAGCGCTGCTGACAGTCTCTAAGTGGGATACGCTTTGTGTTTCACACGTGCCCCTCTGATCTTCCTTTTCCTCTTTTTTTTTTTTTTTTTTTTTTTTTTTTCCCCACTTGAGGAAGGTGGTAAAAATCTAATAGAAGGCTTCCTTCCATCAGCGCAGCGGAGAAGTGGTCATTAGCAGACACGGAGAGATCAATATTCCTGCCCAACCTTTCTGGTTGCAGTTCCAGTCGGTAATTATATGGCTGTTATAAACCCATGAATATCGTGTATAAGGAAAAACTAATCTCTTCAAAACAGCTTATTTCCATAGTTAATGACCGGAGAACTACAACTGACTTAGTCACTGACAACTTCTTCGTGTTTTGGTAAACAGGTTTTGTAGGAATAAAATTATTCTAAGGTTAAAAGCAAGAACAAGAACAAAACAAACAAAAAAACCCCCAAAACCTTATGAGGTACAATTCCCCCATCCACCATCACACACATATTTCCTGCATTTGGCTCATTACTGGACAAGTATGTCCTTTAAGATCCAGAGATTAATGAGCCATTTTACGAGACTAATACATTTTAAATTTTAACACTGGAGTTTGCATATATAATTGTACAATTATACGTTCGTTTAGATTTTTTAAAGATAACTAATCACAGGTGACTAGAACTGTGTGAAAAGGCAGAATTTATGTTTCTCCTGCTGTAGGAGTACTAAATCATGCAGGAATTGAAATTGTTTTCCATATGACAGATAGCTCAGGCAAGATTAGTCAGTCACTGTTTCAGATATAATGCTTTTTTTATTATGCATACTTGATGTGGGACTATTATATTTGTAACATATATTTCTGCATGCAGCAAATTAACTATTATGTAATGCAAGGACCAAGAAAGAATATCATTAGTTCTTGCTATCCCGCAGTTTTGAGCAGCTGGTGAAATATATACCAGTCATCCAACAGCTAGCTTCATGTTAACATGTATAACAAAGCCTGAACGATTCCTGTTTGACAGAACTTTACCATGTAGTAATAAATAAGGCTGAATTATTGATGGTGAATAACTGCTAATATTATTATGACCTCAATTAAGTGCTTTTTTTCAGACACATTAGCAACAAAAGGTCTTCTCTTTGCTCATTGCTGGTTTTTTCAAGTTCCACTTTGCATTAAAATCGAATTGATCAAACCTATTTGCCATTTCGCTGTAAGTGGGTAACCATAATGGGTAATCTATCAGCATGGTGCTCCCCTTAAAGCTATTAACACCTTTTGTTGTTTTACTCAAGTTTCTAAACGTGCTGAGAGGTTCAAAAAGGCAAACCCTACAATCTGTTAGGATTGCACAGAGCTGTGACTTGTGGCACTCTTTTAATTACCATACTTTTTTAACTCTACGGTTAAATACTGATATTTCTGACACTAAGTAAGTCTTTATTTACTTATGAAGCTGTGAGACAGCTAAATTAAAGCTGATTAGCAAGATGGCAGCTCTGCTGCTTGCACCTGAGGTGAGTATAGCTGCAGCATGGCATCTCCCCTCAGCTCGCTGCTTGACTCTTAGTCACTGGGGTTAAGATCACTCAGCAGCAAGACAAATAAAGGGAGCTTAGAGTTTTTTACCCTTTGGCAAATTGGCAAATTGTGTTAGTTACATGGATGTGTGTGTACAGCGTGGAGCAGTCTGTTTGCGAGGGAGCTTTATAAAAGGCAGAAGGAGTTAATTTTTGGGGACAGGCTGCGTAGTGTGCATGCTTGGGGAGTTGTGGGATTACACTCATTAAAAAAGTGAAGAGCTAATGAAATAATCAGAGGAAGACTGAATAAACTGGAGAATACAAATATGGACCAACTGTCTCAGAAAGATTGTCTCTCCTTCCACTTGAATCTTGAAGAAAGCTGCCCTTCTGTAACCATTCCTCAGATCTGAGCATCTGGATTTTGGAGTTGCCTTACTAATATTTGTACGGAGGTCAATGGCAAAAGCTAGAGGAAGTTCCTCATTTACCTGCTCAAGTCAAGTCTAGGCTAAGAGCCCTGGTGGTATAAGGCTAATGCAATGGCCAAGTCAAAGTATGTGGTGCCTGTGTTCATCAGCACAAAACCCTGGTAAGGTTCTTGGTGAAAATCTCAACACAAAAGCCTGGACAGAACAAACAGGGGAATCCTTTATTCCTGCACATGCTCTTTTTTTTTTTTAAATTTCTTGTTTACTTTGTTGTTTTGGTTTTTTGTGCATGTGTGTGTGAAGGTGAGGGTATTGTAGTTTGGTTTGTTTTTAATCTTTTCTGTTCCGTGTCACCTCTAGTACCTTTAATGAGTGTGTCCTACGCATGGAGAAGCCCAGCTGGAGATGTGCTCCCTCAATGCATGGTGTAATGGGCAGGAGCTGCTGTCAGCCCAGAGCAGAGGCTCCGGTTCCACTGTGGGTTCAGGAGAAGTGGGAGCACCTCGGTGGTGCATGTGTATTTGGTGGGAGAGCAGTGTTTGGTGAGAGCCGGTGTTCTATAGCAGGCAGGGGAAAATGTCCCTGCCTAGCACTCGACATGCAGCTTTGGGACCATGCAAGCCTGGTGCCTGTGACACCTCATGAAAGGGCAAGAGACTCGTGAGTTCATCCATCACTATTCTTACATCAAATTCACTCGATTGCAGTGTCATGAGTGAAGGCAGAGATCCCAGTTTATTGCTGACATGAGAAGAGTCAATGGTACTGATTTAAGCCAGGTTACACCTTTTATGACGTTCACATCAGCAGTGGTTTGGGCCCTTTTGCATCTACTTAGAGTGAGTCAAAAGCAGGGTGAAATGTAGAAATATTTGTGTTGGCTTCAAAACATGATTGAAGATAAATTACTGTTAAGCTCCATTTCTGTCTAGTTGTTGATACATGTAATATGGCAAATTAATTAAGAGCTTATGCTCACAATATATAGGGATTTCAATTGTTTTAAAGTGGTAGTTAGTCTTTCAGCAGCTAGAGGATACACACGCCTGAGTTATTCTAGTAGATCAGTGCTTCCAGAAGCATATGTTTAGCTTACCACACTTGCAGTTTCTTCATGTCAATCACCTTTTGTGCATTTTTATTGTGCGTTGAACAAACCAAAACTGTCCTCTGCCCATTTTATGAGTGTCATGCAAAGCAGGGAATGAAGTGGGTTGATGACAGCTCATCCATCTCACTGTTTTTGAAAGGGATTCTCCTACTGGACATCATGCAGAGCAGTGCTTTTTTGAAGCCCACCCACCTAGTACTATTCCCCCTTCAGATGTGATTGTATTTCCCTAAGGCACTTCTTGGAGTGGTAAATGTGCATCATCAAACAGAAGATTTCTTAATGTTATATAGTGATGTTGACTTTCCTGATGCTTCAGTTGCTGTTGTCTTAATGTAGGCTGTCGCTCGTATGTCAGCTGGAAACAAAAATCAATAAGCAATGAGAATGGGAGTGAAGGGAAAAGAAAGAAACAAAATGATGAACAAGAATTCGGTATCTTCCCTCATAAACTTTTTTCAGTTGGTGTGTTTTTCTATTTCACAGGATCTCAGATCCCCGCAGTCTCTCAGAGTCTCAGAACTCTTCTCATTTCATGAAGAGGGAAACTAAGGCACAGTGGGCAGAAGGTGCTCCAGCTCCTCAGATTTACCTCCAATAAGCTGAAACAATTTGTTCAAGGGCACTCAGAATCCGGGTAATTATTCATGTCAACCAACTCCTTGTTCCCAAACCATCTGTGCCCAGGCTTCCCAGGCCTATGTGTTTCTGAGAGTGTGACACACATATTTAGTCAGCTGGCAATTTTAAAGAAAGAAACATGTTATTTAAGAAAAATATCAGAGGCGTTTAGGATGCTCTTGATGCTGGCTGCTCACGTCGTTTGCCGTGTCTGGGTGTGTGAGGTGGGCAGAGTTTCGTTCTCCCAGCAGCGGCCGAGCCGCAGCGCTCCGGGCATCCGCACCGCCGGGCCGGGCGGGAGGGACGGGCAGCCGAAAAAAGCGCCGAAAGCCCGCTCGGACAGTGCAGACAGGGAGGGAATCTTTGGTGAAAGCACCGAGGAAGCCACAGCTGTGATTGAGTGCTGGTCCCTTCAGTCCCTACCTCTCCGGTCACCGCTCCCTAATGCGGTATTGTTTACTCACAATTAAACTCCTTACCGTCAGTTCCTCTCCCTGACGCTGGATTGGTGGCAGGGCCCCGGCTGGCAGAGCGCAGCAGACGCGCTGTGCACGCTGCTGTGAGCAGGGCCGGGCGGGCAGCAGCTCCGGCCCCGCCCGGCCGCGGGGCTGCGGCGTGGGAAGCGCTGATCCTTGTCAGCCCGAATTTCACACCGGAGATAACGAACGCTTGGGAGCCAGGCGCTGCTCGGAGGAGATAAACACATTTTCCCCCATTAATTAAAACGTATCTGTAAATTTAAGCGGAGATGGTGGCTGTAATAAGTTTTGAACCGGTGACAAATGTCAGCAGCAAAAGGCCCGAGATAAGACCGTGTCAGGTCCCCGTGCGACGATATGTGTGTGCCTTCACCCCAGCAAGCTGGAGCATCACACGGGTCAGGGCTTGTGGCTGACACCAGGCAGTTCCAGTAACCTGTAACAGAGCTTCTGGGAAGGAGAGAAAGCCCTACTATAAGTGTGGTTTGTGCCCATCTCATAGGAAAGTTGGGGGCTTTCAGTGATTTTGAATATTTGGTATTTCCCTAAACTTCTCTCTTGATTCTTTGGCCTCAAAGAAAGTACTTCAATACAAACTGTGTATATTGGTGTGTCCAACACACCTATTCCAAAACTGATGTTAGCCTCTAGAATATATGCGGATTTCTTTATAAACTTCCTTTGTTCTCCCTCAGCCCTTTGCTGGTAAAATCAGGGACACTGTGGGTAAGCATTTGAAGCATCCCTAACCTATTCTGTGTGGCATGTAATTATTTCTGGTACAGTGTGTGGGTGTGTTTTATGTTAAAATCAAGAATGTTAAAGAAAATTGGGAAGAAAACATTGGCAGTGGGATTCCATTCCTTGCTGGAGGTGGATACCAGAAGTGGTTAGAAGTGCCTGGTCTTGACTCAGTCAACACTGGAATTGCCTTGTAGCTTTTTTAGAATGTTCCCATTCTCTTCATCAAGGTATGTGATATATTATTTGGGTCCAGTTTTGCTAACTGGATTGCAGCTGGGGGATTCCGGGTGGAAGCTGTTTCTGGCCCAGCTGTCCCCATAGCTCTAATGCTGCAATATTTTCTCCTTGCAGTGCAAGAACAGAGACAGGGATATGCCTAGGAATGCACATCCAGCTTCTCCTCAGAAAAAAAAGGTATCTTTCCTTCTTCCTTTATCATTCCTAGTGAACTTGCCAGAAATGTTTACCATGGAGGTAGGTTTGTATCTTTCATGGTAAAGACCATCTCATCCAGCTAAGTGCTGAGGATTTAAAGACTTTTGGACACTCCAGAGTTGTTCTTTGTTTAAAGCAGTGACTGAAACAAACGGGCAGGTCTGTTGGTCCCCATTTGGATATGTGGGCCACCCATTCTGGTACTACAAAGATATGGGTTAATTGGAATTCTGAGTATTTGTGTACCAAAACAGGAACTCCATCTCTAGTTCTTTGGCTTAAGGCTCTGTGACCAGGTCTTTAGGACTTATCTGATTGGTTATTAGGTATGAAGTCTTGCTTTGCTGGTTGGGTTTTTTTCTGGTTTGTTTATAGTCACACCTCCTATGTGACTATAGGAGGTACTCAAGAGAGCAAATCCTGTAAGCTGCAAGCCTTTTCTGATGGGTGGTTTTATGAGGCATCAGTGCAAAAGGTGGCAAAAAAAAAAAAAATTAAAACAGTATACATTTAGAATCCCTAAATTCCCCTAGATGTTGGTGGGAATCAAGTGGTCATTCTTAACATTAGATTTATTTTACTTTTTTTTTTCTTATATTGGATTAGCTTCTGTTACACAGTAGTTATCTAAAATATTATTACATAATTTGATAGTTTTTTCAATTCAAAACATTAATAAAGTTAGTATATCAATTATTTAAATCTAACTGCATTAATGATTCAAAATGAACACGTTATTTGATCAAGTTCCTTATTTCTGTAATTGCAGTATATCCACAACCATGTTCAAACGTCTTTAAATGTATTACTAGACAAACATATTGTGCATATTTTTGTCACAGAATTGATCATAATGTTGAAACTTTTATCTGGAATATAGGTGGCTTATTTCAGACTGTCTAAATAAATCAAAATATATTGTGCCTTTTCTTGTAAGGCAAGTCTTATAAATACTGTACAAATTTAAAATCTGGTTCCAATAATTGGTTGTGTTGTACTGATTTCCCTTTTAAATTCACTTTTGGTGAAAAAGAGTAAACAACGACTTATTTTTCCACTCACTCTCAATCGGTTTCAGTTTTTCAAAAATGTGTAAAGATCACATGAAAGGAGTAAGGTGCTTGCCTTGCTGTCCTGGAGCCTTATGTCATGTGTAACTTCTGCTCTACAAGTTGTCTTTTCATTCACTTTCAAATCAAAGACAGAGAATGAGGTGCAGTGCAGGGGCCCCCTGTGCTGTGTCAGTTCACTAAACCCCAGCCTGTGGTTTAAAGTAAGTAAGGTATTCACTAATTTTAGTTTCTGTAGAGCTCCTAGGATGATCACTGGCCTGTTGTAGATTCTTAGGGGTTGTATCCGTTTTGAAAACACCTCCTCTCTCTTCCCAAGTGTATTACACTGAGACAGCAAACATTTATAGACCACTGCCCACCAGTTCCTGTCTCTTAACATGATGTTCATGATGTTTCGTATTTTTATAAGTTTATGATCAGTCACCCAAAAAAAGTGATACCACCAGCTTTCCCTGCCTGGGAAGTTGACAGTGTGCACTACACACTTGTCCCTTGGTGATGTATTCAGCAATGCAGCGATAACTATTTGTTTTAAGGCTATCTGTGCGACATAGCAACCCAAGTGACATTTCCTAAAGTGACCTTAGAACGAGATGCTTGGTGAGGGGCATCACCCCAAAGGCCAGAGCTCCTGAGCAGCTGCTGCCAGCTGTGCCCGCGCCGGGCACTGCCATGGAATGCCAGGATCTGCCCCCATGGGACGCGGGCAGCAAAGCCACTGCTGTGTCAGCCCCTCTTTGCTGCGGGAGAATCACGGGACATTAATCCTTTTGAAATGCCCTGGCTAATTCCTGCCGTTTTGTTCCTGTGAGCTCGGGGTTTCTCCTCCCTCGAAGCCTACACATTTTATTAGGTATTGTAAGTGGCTACACCTGCAGTTTTAAATGACTAACACAAATGTTGTAATGGTGGCCATCAGTCAAAGAAAAAGTTCAGAGTTCAAAGGTCGGTCTTTTGTAACTGGCGAGGAAGAGGTAGTGGATAATAGCTTGTTAATGTTATTTACCTCATTCAGCTGAAAAACTTTCTGTTGTGTAAAGACATTTACGTGGGCAATACTGGTCATTGTCATTTGAATAGGGGTTAAATTATTCTGTTTTGTCATTAAGTGATCCTTGATTGGCAATCCATTACACAATGGGTGATCATTAAGGAAAGGCCATAAAACTGTTACACCATTTAAGGATGAATGGTGAATGAAGCCAGATATCTCCGAGACCCGTCGTTCCCCCAACCCCCAGACTACAGCTGCTGGAGAAGCAATTTAATGCAGAAAGGACTTGGAACAATTGGAACAGTCACTTATTCCCTAATTTTGTTTCGAAAATATTTACACTGAGGTGAACAGTAGATAAGCCTGCTTATGGCTACCTAGAGAGTGTTTAGTATTGTCAGGTCTCCTGATATTATTGTATCAGGGTAAGCATGAGCAAGGTTGCTCTGTTTAAAACAGTCTGGGTACTGAGACTGTACCAGAACATTAGTCTTACAAATGAAAACAAACCCTGGTATATTAATTTCAGAGAAATTATGAAAATTAGGCAGAAACCCAAATCAAAGAACTTGAGAACTGCCTGACACAGAAGGAAGTGCAACTTGCTTGGTGAAATTGCCTCCAAATCCAGATGTTAATGGTGCTCCAGGCCTGAGCCATGGCTTTTGTGGGCCCTAGGCTGATGGCTGCTAATCAGGCCCAGATGTTCTCAACCCTCAGTTTTCTGTCAAGGGACATGACAGGCTTTTTGGTCTACTGTAAATCACTTCAATTACTGCAATGGTTAAGGTAGGCCAGAGCCAAGGTTGTTCAGCACATACTTACTAGGCACCAGTTCTGCTGTGCTTGGACCTGTGTAAGTGGGGCTCCTGTGCTCCTCTGTCCCCACTATGGTCCTGGCTCCTGTCCAGCCTCCCTGACCTATCTCATCCCACTGGAGGAGCAGGGAGACAGACACAGGGTAGGAGTGGCTCAGACAGGACAGCTCTGGTCTTGACTAGCATCAAGTTAAGCTGTCACAGGACCAACACGAGGAAGTTCTCATGCTGTAGCAAACTGATGGCTTCCAGCCAGTTTTACCTGACTTTACCATCCCCAGCCTTTGCAGGTACAGTGCCCTGGGTGACCCCTGGGGACTGGGTTTTCCAGCAGCTGTCCTGCTAGTTTCACCCATGCTCTTGGGAATGGTGATTTTTCCATGACTCAAAAGCCAACGTAGCATTTAACTAAAACTGCAGAGCTAATTAACTGCTTAGTTATTTGTCCTTGCTTCTTTATATTCCAATTACAATTGTGGCTCAACCCACTTGAGAAAGAGCCTGTTAAGTGGCCTGCAAAGGGACTTATTTTTTCAACTACAATTAAAGACAGGATTCTTTCCCAGTAATTAAAGATGTGCTGCTGCAAGCTGTGAAAGCAGGCTATAAACAGCCCACTGTGTGCTGGGGAAACCGTGAGCTGAGGCAGGCTGTGCCTGAGCTTTTCAAACCCCCAGATGCAGAGTTAGACACCCAGCCTGCAGACACTCACTCCTTTGCTTGGCTTGGAGGGATCCATTGTCTTCAGGGCCTTTGGAGAGTATCATGGTGACAAGTGTATGGGATCAGATGTTGTGCTGTAAATCTGCCTTTAAAAGGGGAAAAAAGAAAGGAAATAGGAAAACATCCATGTTTTTACATTGAAGTTCCAGCCTAACAATAGTCAAAGATGTTTTGAATAGCAACAGACAAAGCTGTTTTAATACATTCTGTGTATTTTCCAACATCTGAATTTCTCTTTAAACTTGTACTAGGTAAATGTTACTCAGTTGCCCTTTTAGAAAACAACAATTTGACTTTTTTCCCCTCTTTGTATTCTGACAAATATTGGTCTTGATGAGTGTTAAGGGAGTAAAAACGCTAAACATCAAAGTGCTCATTATCAACCAGCCAGCTGCACTCACCCCTGCACCTCCTCATCACACAAAAACCTGATCTTTTCTGTGGGGACCATCTCCCCCAGAGACACAGAACAAGTTCTTCTCTATGCTAACAGTGCACAACATTGTCAAATGATGTGTAATGATTTTATAATGTGAACTAATGCCACTAGGGACTGAACTGAGACTTCTGATTTCATTACACTCAGTGCTGAGACTGGTTTGGAATATGAATTTGGGGCAAAGATAAAAGGCTATGTTGGTGTCCTTTACCTATCAACCCACTACCAGTAGTACTTGATATGGATCCAGACAAGGATCCCACCTCATGTATCTCAGGAAAAAATATTTGTGATTTACGTGTCTTTCTATCAAACGTCATGAGTGCTAAAAAGTACTTTTTACATCTTTGTGCCGTGATTGAAATCTTAGCATAAGTCAGAAGAAACTTCATTTCTGTGTCACAATCAGCCCCTGGCTGGCCAAGATGATGTTCCTAAAAGCTGCTGTTGGCTAACATTGGTCTGCAGTTTTTGTATTTTAACACTTAAAGGTGAGATCTTGTTCTTTGAGTTTGTTTGTAATTAAAATAGATGTGATGTAGTAGTTAACCTTTAAATTATAGGTAGCTCCAGAAACATAAAGGCAATACACTGTGCACTAGATTTATGATCTATTTTGTTGAACTGAATAAAACCTTTTTATACAGTGACAGAAACATAACTAGAGCAGCAAATGGTGCTCCTTTACCTATTATTATCTGCGTTACCGTGAAGCCTAGGATACCTGTCTGATTTAAGTTATTTCATTTTTCTGTGTCCTAGGAGACTGTGAAAAATAGAAAAAATGCCATAACATTTTTCTCCAGAATGGATAATATGGGAATTAGCTTCCTTTTTCATTCTGATGTAAGGTAAAAAAAAAACCAACCCAGGCTTTCAGTCAAATTCTCATCTACTGTAAGTATGTCTGGTTCTATTGTTTTCAAGACAGTTTATCCCATTTGTACCAGCAGAAAATGTAGGCCATGCTAGTGACAGCAGGGAGATGAACACCCTGAGTCTCCAGCTAATTTTCAAATGTAATCTACCTGCTAATGTGTGATATGGGAACTAAGTGTCCTTTATATACTCTTAAAGCACTTCTGATGCAAGAGGGATAGAAACTAATCCACCTTCAAAGGTAATTATATTGGGAATTACACTACTTCATGCAGTAAACTGTATTCAGTACCCTGCCCTTTTTTTCCAGCTCTACACCATTGCCCTTATTTTAGATATGAGTAAGAGTTAATCATAAGTCAATTAAATTCAATATGTGAAATGGAAAAGAGAATCCTTGCAAAGATGTAAAAGCATCTAAAATATAAGTGGTGATTAAGCTTGTTTCCCTCTTGTGCTTATTCATACTGGACAAATGATTTACTTTCATCATCTAATATATTTAAGCTATCTTGGTTGTAGGGGTCACAGCCACTGTGAGATGGGAGGAAAGACAATACTAATCAAAAGTAAACCATGCCACTTTTTTTCTCTAGTGCCGCTAATCTTAATTGAATCAATCTCGTGGCATATGTTGACAGTGAAAGATTACTCGAACCTGGGAGGCCAAGCTGGACAGAGCTTCCAGAATAAATAATAAAAAAAAAAATCTTCCTTAATCATTAATTTGTTCATTCACTCCCATTTGCTTCCATTCTTCAATGTCTTAGAAGACGTACCCCATGCAACCTTCCTCTTTAGCAATCATTTCCAAGTGTTCCTCCCAATAAGCTCATGTGCTTTTGAAGAAACTAATTTGCCTGAGATGAATACAGCAGAGATGCTTTTTTTTTAAAAGAGAAATGTAGTTGGATTTTATAGAATTGAGCATTTTGTGAAAAAGGATAGTATTTCTAATGAATTGCAACAAAACCAAGTTAATTTTGGAACTGAAATATGTCTTGTTAGAGAATATTAAGTAAATCCTTCTTGGCCTAGTATGGAGTTGAGGAGTGGTTTATAACATATTCATGGATTCACAATAGCCCTAGTCCTATGAAAATAAGGCAGAGAGGTGAAAATCCTTTGAAGTTCATGGAAAAACTAGAGAACTTTGTGCAGGCATCCTAAGGATCCCACAGAGCTGTGATCATAACAACCAATAAATATTCTATCAGATTAACTTTTCCTCCAGGATTTTATTGAATTTGGTACTGTTTGAATGCTACTGTTGACTGTTATTTTAATTTTATTATTATTTTTTTGCTACTGAATAAGAAGACTACCTGCATATTTGTGCCTCCTCCAGTTACTAGATATTACTATATATATACTGCATTATAGGTTCATCAACGTTGCAAAGTTACTTAAATAAATTTGCTAATTCATAAGATTGAGGAAAATATATAATGGATGAGTTGGGATTTCTGATCAGGCCTTCATATCTGCAAATGTTTGTGTTTGCAGAATTATGAATGTGAAAATCTTAAAAACCTAAGACCTGGAAATGAAGTCTGAAAGGATAGAAGTATCCTTGCAGAATCAGGACCTTTAAGGCTACATTGAAGTCTCTCTAGAGATAAGACTAGATTAAATATATTCCTTCTAACAAATAATTTTAATTAAATAATGTTGGTAGGTGTGAAGTTAAGGTTTTGATGAACAACACTGTTCATATTTTGTGTAACCCGTTATGAGCTCATATAATTTAAAACCTTGCTATATTGTGCATTGATAAGACTCGTATACAATTAGATGGTATTTGATGATGAAAAGCTGGTTTACTGGTGAGGTGCAATAAAACCTCTAAAATAATAGCAAAACCTTGCTAGAGATGTAATGGTTTGTGCTGAGCATATATTGTCTACACAAAATTTAAATATAAGAGTGTGCAAATAGCATCCACTTATTTTCCCAATACATTTATTCTGTTACAAAGTAACTCAATTTTATTATTCCATTGGATTTGCATATGTGCAAGAATTAATCCCTTAAGAGACATAGACATTCAGGTAATTTCTCAGGGGCTGATTGCACTTTGTAACTTGAACTTCTTCCCAAAGCAAGGAAGTCACTTTTACCTTCTTATTCTGGCATTGAAAAAACAGATCAAATATATTTCTCAAAAAATGAAAAATCCTTTGTTTTAGTAGCCTAAGTCAATGTCACTTACAAAACTACCCAAGAAATTAAATGGGAACCCCCAAACCTTTCAAATGGCAAACAATTTAATCCATATTTAAAATCAAGAGAGTGTATTTGGTAAAGTTCCTGCCTCAAGCCTACCCTCTTTAAAAGCACCGTCTTGTTTTATTTTGATGTATATCTTTATAGTAGAATAATTAGCATTTTAAAAATCCGTGATGGTGAAGTTGTTCATGTTATTGTGAGGGCAATAAATCCACATGCACTTAGTTTTGTATTATAGAGATCATTTAACTGAGTGCAATTTTAACATTTTGATGACAGTTTTAGGATCCTACCAAGCAGTGATAAAGCTCACAGTTATACTATGTGATAATTCTGCCTTTCATTATGATGCAGTTTCTCCATACTAAATCAGGCCAAGATGCAAGCTATTACCCCTGGGCAAAATTCATTCATTATGCATGTACGTTATTCCTGAAATTATTGATAACACTTTTCATAATAGTTCTTTTTCATTAATTAACTTTTGCAGCTATATTAGTATTTACGATATGTTCATTAGTCTTGAGTTTTCCTTGAATAATAAATACAATCTCAGAGCCTCTTATAGTTTCTTAAAATTGAAAGCTCTTGTCAGTGTTGATGCTGAAGGCCACAGTGTAGTTGTGAAACACTGAATTAAGCTGTGTTTAAGGAAAGCATTAGAAAGAGGGTTACAAAAAAGAAATTTTAGAAATTAGTCTTTAGCTGCAGTTAAAGTCATGACTGAGAAACCTTTGTTTGCTATAAGGAAAGTAAGAAATGGAGCTACTGAAGCTGATTACATTTCATGAGTGTAAACTTGGTACTAGGTTTGTCATCTTCCCTTATGCAAAGTGTGCAGGTATTGCCTGATCAGAGAGAGGAGTCAGGGGCTGGAACCCTCATCAGCTGGGAATTTCAGCAAGGCACAAGCTGGGCTTTGCTGCCAGACAGGCTCATTTGCATCACAGGAATTTAAGGCCCAGGTTATACTTTTAATGGTCTCTTAGTCAGTTCTGAGGACATAAGGAGATGAGTGAAAATTCATCAGTAATATATTTTCTTACCTGCTCTTTTATTGCCTTACTCTGGAGATCATTGTGGTGTATAAGATAAACTACACTGGAAACCAGCAGTTTTCAGGTGAATCTCACTTCCTCTTTCTCTTTGGCAGATGTTACATATAAGATGATGCCACTTGGCCTTGTGAAGCCTGGCTACAAGAGAGGCAGCTCAATAGCATAAGAGGCAGCGTGGCATAGGAGGGGGTTTCTGAATTAGTGGGTCTGGATAGAGCCCAGGATACATCCTGTACATTCACAAGGCATTTCTTGTGTGGTGTGTGAAGCCAGACCTGAGCTGAGGACAGGGAGGTGCAGTGCAGCAGCTCGTGGGACTAAGGGAGTTACACATCACCTTTATTCTCCTGGAACCAGTAGCCATTCCAGCGCCAACTTCTCTATGTCCTACAAGATGCCTTTGTCCTACAAGATGCCTTTATCTGTTCCAGCATGCCATATTTTGGTCTGGATTTATCTTCACTTATTTTCAAGGACTTTCTATGACTATAGGGACAGCCTAAGGCAACCAAGTTGACCATGTAGGGAGCCAGCTGAGAGTGTGCATCTGAACTCTTTCCTGAGTCTACTTTCTTTCCTCCTGGTCAGGGATGTGTTTGAAATGAGACAAAGGTGGGAAAAGAGCTGGCAGGGTTGCAAGAAGAGGCATTTTCTCTCACTAGCTGAATGGCTTTTACACCTGCTTCACATTCAAGGACAAGAGTAAATATGAGTGGAATTGAAAGTCATCCCTCAGCAGGTCCCTGTATTTCCTATATCTCATGTCTATTTTTAACAAGACACAAAACAGCTGATGTAAGATCAAGCAGAAATAGTCAGTGTTACCCCAGATAATCACATAAAACCAGGAGAAGGTCTAGTATTCATTAGACATTTTGTTATCTTCCAACTGTATGAAGTGCTTTCTTTGGGGAATAACTTCAGAGGCTTGGATTTTCATGGTTCGCTAACTGTAATAAATAAATCTGAATAAATCCAAACTTCAGTGCCAAGGACTGAATCAAACCCTCTTATTTTTATAGTAAAAATATCCTGGCATTAAAAGGCTTAGCATGTTGGGCTGTTCTGTTTAACAATGAGATGAAAAAATGGTGCAGATGACTGTAGTGGCAACTGAAAAATACTAGAACTCTTTAGGTTTTCTTAAGGAGGTGGTTTGAAGTTGCATGGTCAGACTTTTTCTTCTCATGACTAATCCACTCTCCTGTGACCTATCTTTAGTTTGATATTGAATCAGGAACAAGAACTGGAGCTTCAGCTGACCCCAAACATTTAGTTACATTAATCACAGGGCATTTTTGGACTCTGAGCATACTGAATGAAAGACACTTTCTTTGCAAGACATTGATCAAACAGTCTATAGGTATCACTACATCGAGGCACATTAATCATCTGGTGCATTATCAGTTCCACCAGGAGAATATGTAAATGTGATTCCTGTCAATGATAAGGGAAAGCAGAATTTATTTTTAAAAGTGGTCCTTCTGGAGCTGTTGATACAATCTTACCTAAGACAATAGGTTGTAAAGATACATTTCAGCAGAACTGCCAATGAACATAAAGAACAGCTACTGAATAGCTACAAAAAAAAAAAAAAAAAAAAGAAAAAGAAAAAGAAAAAGAAAAAGATAGTGGCTACACTTCACTCACTTGCAGAAATTGCTGTTCCACAACATTGTGGAGACTTTTTCTGCTTAATAAAACAGGGCAGTTTTCTGAAAACTCTTATAATTGTTTTGTAACCACAAAAAGCTTTATTTAAGAGTGATGCTACTCTCTTCTATGCTCCAGTGCTCTTGCCCTAGAATACACCTGTGATACACTTGCCTCGTGGCTGAGGATGTGATGCTCATACTGACTGTGAAACTCTGAGGCAATGCCTCACCTTCACAGATGGCTCACCTTCACTCATATTAATGGGGCTGCCTGGCTGAGGCTTGCAATGTGCATCTTGCTGAAAGCATTTTTGCATAGATCTTCTTATATAATTGATCAATTTATTCTATTTTTACTTTTTTCTTTCTTCCTTACTTTTAAACCTATGCCAAATTAGTACCTGCAAATATTCATTCTGTCAGTGTTGGGGGTGTGAGGACACATTTCAGGCAAAAGTATTTTTTGAAGTCTTATCTAAGAGAATTAGAGACCTAGGGCAGGGAAATTAGTAGAGATTAAATATATAAAATGGTCATATATTTTCTTCTTCTTGTCTCCTTAGTGTTCTTTTCTACTTTCCTGCATCTTTGGACCACAAAAGTGGAACAAGGAGTCCTTTGGGAAGACAAGAGGACTTGTCTGTAAAGGGTATGGCTTTCTCTGGCTTTTGGTCCCTGGAGGCTGGAAGAAATGGAAGAAAATGCAGTGCAGTCTGTCTGCAAAGGCTGAGGACAGAGTTTGCTTTAGGTCTAATCTTGGCTCTGTCCAAGTCAGGAGGAAGTTCTGCAACAGTGCAGGATCATAAAAGATTTTAGGAATTTTTAAACAGTTGAACGGAAAATGGGCTAAATTCTGACATTTTGGGGGAATAGGGCTAAAAAGTATTTTTGAGGAATTAGGGTTATAAAGCCATGTAATTAATGCCTCCTCATGTGGTAACTGAGATAAGATCCATGGGGATCTGGTTTTCTCTCCTTACAGTACAGAATTTGGCTCTCTCTAATGGTCAGCATTATGGTTCTCATTTAAATGTGGAAGAGTTAGGAAAAGTTGAATGCAATTGCAATATGGCTGTATAAACACAGACATGATTAACTGCATATGCACAATGTTGCCTGGCAAGCTAGCAGAGAAAACAAACTGCAATTTCTGTACATGCAAAAAAGGTCTTTGAATGTCCCTCCATTTGTACCATTTGTATGTTTAATACTACTTGTCATCATATTGCAACAGTGTGCCCTTCATAATTATATTTACATATTCTTGTATTTTTTTCCCAAGGTCAGAGGATTATGTCTGCACATTTCAATAATTAGTTGTACAGTGTATAGTAAGTGTCTTATGGATTCCCTTTATAATATCTCTGCACTGTTGAGCAAAATCATAACAGAGTTCTTAAGTGAAAGTTCTTGTTTAAATGCAGGATTTTTGTAAACATGTCCCCAGCTCCCACTGACTGTAGTAGAGAAGATGCCACTGTGTCCTTGGGATGCTCAGTATGTAGCTGCACCTGCACAAATAATGCTGTTAATGGTAATTTAATATGAAGCTTTAAAAGTTTTAGGTTTACTTTTTAAAGAGAAGAAAACAGATACAATATTTCTGGTTTTCATTGTGCCTTGTATTTCTCAAAGACCTTTCAGGAAAAGACAGGCTGCTGATATTCTTCCTGTGTCCTCTTCTGCTCCTCTAGAGCATACAGTGGAAGTTAGTTAGATGTTATTAATGCAGGAAATAATGTAGGCTTTCAATGTACCATGTACATACTTAAAACAGTAAAAGAAACTCAGGACTTGCTTATGAAAGAGAATAAACTATCTGGTCTAGACTGGTGTATAAAATGTGCCACGTATCTCAAACTGGGTCGCAGAAAGCTTTAGGAATCTGCAGGCTCATCACTGTGGATGAACATGTGCCAGTTGAAGTCTTCAGGGAAACCAGAGAGAAGAAATGACCAGGAGATCACAGGTTTTCTTGATCAAGAATGAAAACTTACAGTGCCTCTGCCTAGTGGTGGTGGTAGACTTCTATCCACAGAGCTCAGGACCTCAAGGCTGTCTGGAGAGGCAGGCACCCAGGAGGAGCCCAGAAGCTGCTCCTGACAACATTCCCAGGGTGGCAGAGAAGCCCAGGGCAAAAACCAACCCAGCACTTTTGATTGCTAGTGAGAGCTGGAAATTACAAGCCTGCAGACTTCACCCATTGCACATATTTCTCTCTTCCTTGCCCTTGCCCTCTAAGTTTTACACTTCTCCCTTCTCCCCCATCTTTCTTTAAATATTTCTTTTACTCTTCAACCCTACTTTCTCTTAGTTCTTGGTTGTATTACCACACTGGAGTATTTAAGAGAGACTCTAATGAAACAGGACTTGTGCTGCCAGCAGTCATTTTTCTAAGGTGTAATCAACTAACTGATAAAAATAGTTGATTATAGCAGCAAGTTCATGCCACAGCACTAAAGAGAGGCTTAGCATTTCCATTACAACACTCATTATTGAGAAGTTTATAGCTCAGTTATTAAAAAGATGTCATGAAATTTGACATTTGTAATTACAGCACAGAGAAGTTTCTGAGTCCACTATTTAAAAATCTGGTTTATTTTGTTGATTTCTATTTCACTGTCATGGTCTATGGGCATAGACACAACAAATAATGAGAAAAAAAAAGTGCCAATACTAATGCTAATGGTAAATGGTAAAGGTGGATAAATGGTTTTTAACAGCAGAATAAAAATTGCTGCTCAGGTCTTGAAAGAGGTGTCCTTAAGCAAAGTCTGAGCCACCACACAGCAGGCAAGCAGAAAGCCAGTACCACAAAACATGTCCTGGTTGCTTTGGCAGTTCTGGCCCTCAGATGGGCTGGGTCCTGTAGAGCCTGAGGTCTAGGACTAACACCAGCCTTGGACACTCACAGAGACTTCAGAAATTCCTGTAGGTGGTGAGGAGCCAGCTTCAGTTCTGAAACCACCTCTGTTTGCTTTTGCCTTTGGGAAGATCTAACTCATGTCTGATGCCTTATCAATAACACTCATTGTATCACGAGAGGTTCATGCTCTGGCCTGACCCAGAGGAAACTTTCAGAAGAGGAAGAAGTTGTCTGGTTTTCTGCTTCAGACTGACCAGGTCTTTGTGGCCACTGTGTTCTGGTCTTTTCTCTTCCCTTAGAAAAAATTTTTTCTTCACTAGAGGTAAATTCAGTTTATTCCACACTAGGATCTTTTCTTTTAAAGCAAAAATTTCATCTGGGCATAACAGAGTGGTGTGTAGTATCTGTGATGTGTTCAAGGTCCAGAGAACACAAATGAAATTCAGTAGATTAAATATACATTGTTAGAAAAATAATTATATTGATATAGCTTTGAAGGACAGTAAAAATAATGAGAGAGATGCAATGTAGAGGACATACATTTTGTGTCATATATATAAATGTAACTTTTTGAAATTGTTTTAGTGAAGAGGCTGGATTTATATTAAGTGCCTTCCTTTGGGGTCACTACAATGGAACTATATGCAATAGTTATTCAATACTATAGTCAGTAATAATATAATATTATATGTAAAAGTATATATATAATATAATAGTTTATTTAGTAGTAATATAATTTAGTAATAATACTATTTACTACTATATGAACTATATTCAATATTATCGCTCTAATATTTTCTTTTTTCTCCCTGTCTTCCTTTCCTTTCGAATGAAAACTCAAATGAAGAGTTCTAATGATGAGCAGACTCATTTACTGCAACAGAACTGGTTCTATTCTTACCGATATTAGAGAAAGGCATGCAAGGATTGCCTTCTTTTCAATACATCTAAATAAGAGGTGAGCTGTTTGAAATTTTAGTGATGTCAATATCCTCTCAGGTCTGGGTATGTTCCGTTTGTTTTAACAATTGCAGACAGCTTGGTATTTGAGTCATTTCCCGGGAATTTTAATTTTTTTTTTCTTATTTATGCTTCATTCAGTCCTGGCAATAGGTCTGGGTATGTTCCATTTGTTTTAACAATTGCAGACAGCTTGGTATTTGAGTTATTTCCCGGGAATTTTAATTTTTTTTTTTTTTATTTATGCTTCATTCAGTCCTGGCAACATTTTAGTATTCTTTTGACATTTTACATGGAGATTCTCTTATCTGAATGTATATATTTCTCTGCATTTATGTTTTGCTAGAATGTTGCCTTATTTTTATGTACTGCTGTAGCTAATTTTAAAATTTTCTTTACTATTCTGCTGGGGGTTTTTTTGTTTGGTTGGTTTTTTTTAATTTTTGTTTTTTTTTTGTTTGTTTGTTTGTTTTTTCTGGGAAAGGTGGCTTTTAGAAAACAGATAGGTATTCAAAAACCTCCATTTACCATACCTGAATTGTTCTGGTTCAGGGTGAGCAAATACTAGAGAAATGTTGTTTACTTGAAATTTTCAAAGATCTACCTAAGGCAGCCACCTAAAAATATTAAAAAGGGAGGGCTGAGGTATTTATGAGGAGCACTGTGGTGGCTTTCTCCATCAGGATTATCCTAAGAGACATTGTTTATAAGTGGATTATGAGCTTCAATCGTTTTATTAGGGTTTTTATTTCTGCACTTTAAAGCCAGGTGCGTTAGAGCTGACCCACACGTGCTGAGCAATCTGATCCCCAGATACCTGAGGAGAGTTTCACAGTGTGTTTGGTAACTGTGTCATTTGGGAATGTGAGTTCACCTTCAATTTTATGTTTGTCTTTTCTTTTAAATAGTGAAATACTTCTGGGAATAGGGTCACACATAGGAAAATCTGACCCTGATTTTCTAATGTTCCTGTTGGCTGTTGCAGACCTGAGCTCTTCACTGATTCTCTGTCTGGCCACCTTGCTGGAAGGGGTAATGCCTGCAGACATGAAGTGAGAACAGATTGCTGATGAGCTGCCTTGTGCCCTTTAGATTTCAGTTTTCTGTGGATTTAACTTGCCTGGACTGGATACAGTTGTTTGTGTGCAGACAAGATGGTTGTGTGCAAATTCCCCATTAGACTTCAATCAGAAAACCCTTTGAGGAGGCAAGAGTAGATATTCCACAGGCTTACTGTCTGAAAATGAATGGTTTGTCTGTGAGTCTGTGGCCTGTGTGCACAGTGGCTGTCCATGGATTACCCACTCCCTGCTGCCCTGCAGCACAGCCTGACAAATCCTGTGTTTTTACTGTGCCACCATGCTGAACCCCCGCTCTGGTAACATGTTCCTGGGGCTGCAGTCTGGAGACAGAAGTCAGAAGACATTTCATTGGTTGAATGTATGTGGAATGAAAACTATTGCCATTTGAGAGCAACATCTCACAGAGGGAAGGGAGGAGGGGGGGCACAGGAGGGGTGTGTTGATTGGGACTGACATGCGCCTTTAGAACTGATGTGGCTTTCACACTTGGAAATATTCAGGACTCCATATGTTCCAAAAACCCCACTGAACAGTGCATATAACATTGCCTTTATCATTCTTTAATCTCAGTTTAATTGCTGTGGTCAAATTACCCCACACTTAATAACCCACAGCTTGGTATATTATTTAATATGGTTGACACATACTTTGTTTTAAATGTCAGTGCTGGTAAAGCCCTAGAGTTGGCAATGCTGTGCATGATAGATGGCAGAGGAGATGGATCATCTGTTCTTTGTCTGTGCTGTTGGTATGTTGGCTGCAACTTTTTCAACTGTGACACTAGACTCATGCCAAACCCAAAGCTACTGAATGGGTAATATTATCCCTTGTATCTGATGTTTTGTAGCTGATCATTCTCAATTTCTCTGGTTTTTTTTACAAGAATGTGTAATATTATATCACCCAAGTCGAAGTGGTGAACTAGTGTTCTTTCAAATGGGTTGATTTAATTATTTCAGCACCCAGTGGCACCTTTGTTATTAAAGGATTTTCACAAAGCAGTACATAGTCTAATTACGAATTTACACAAGAGACCGTAACAGCATCTGCTGGGTAAATAATATACATTTGTAAAATGGTCTAGCTACTAATTTACACAGCCGACCACTGAGACACTGAAAGGCTGTGGCATTCTGTCATGTCAGCTCTCAAACACTTCCAACATTCCTGCTTCTCCTTACAACTGTTAACAAAACAGAGAGAATCAAGTAACTAAAACTCTCTTCTAGAAAAAAACAGGACTGTTTGGCTTTGGTAGATTTAGCTGCTGTTTCATTCAGAGTTTTTTTCTTGTCCCCAGCTGGCAGCAGAGGCATGGGAAGTTCTATCACACATATTTTGGGGCCCACATCTATATCAGCACAAGCATGCAGGTTCAGAAGGAGGTGCACATTTTCATTCTGGATTGCTGGCTCTGCACTCTTGGTGCAAATCTGTCCTCAAACCTCTGCAGATTAACATCTCCAGAGACTATTTCCCTGCATGGGAGAGCCCAGGGTAGGAAATGCATGCCTCTGTAACTCCTGTGTCACATCCCTACAACGATGTTCAGACTTCAGCCAGGACATGCTTATCTGAAAGATCTTTGCCTGCAATCTTGGTTCCTTGCAGCTATAAAAGTTTGGTGCCAGTTGCAGCAAGTCAGGGGCTGCACTGACTTGTTCTGTGAAGACTGATTGGTCTGAGATCTGCAGATATAAATGCAGTTCACTCATTGAGAACACTTTGGCTTCTTTTTTTTTTTTTTTTTTTTTTTTTTTTTGGCATCTGGGTGTTGATACAGAGGCACAAATTCACAAATTACCCACTTCTGAGAGCAGCTATGATGGATTCATGCAGCTCCTGGGTAACAGGACGATGACAGCTGGGGAGTAAACCCCTGGTGTAAGGTAAAATTTTTGCTGGATCAGTGAGACTGACATTCCTAGTCTGGAACCCATTAGTGATTAGTGAGAATAAGATTTAAGATTTCTCAAACCCTCAGCTAAATGCAGCTTTGCAAACTGGAAAACAGAGCTTTAGCCATAGCTTAGTGCTAAGAAGAGAAGAGCTCAATGTTAGGAAATGCTTCAAGTATCTTAACTATCTGTGGATATGCGATTGTCTACCAAAAAACCCCAACCAAACTGAAAAAGTCCAAGGAGAAAGAAATATAAAGCAGGATCCACTGTGGGATCCTATCTCTTCCTGTGTTTCTGGAAGGAGAACATAGTGGTTTCATTGCCATCTGTGCAGTAGGATGCCCATCAACTTGCATTCTTATCTTTTGCAGGCAGAAAACTGGACAAGCTCTCTCGTAGCAAATCCTTCTTTATTTCCTCACAGCTGTCTCACCTATGTAAGCTGCAGAGCCTTTTCCAGCAATGCTGAGAAAAGATTTATGTCTGCAGTACAGGAGAAAGTCTCCTTCCCTGTTTAAGTCTGAATTCTACATCAGCAGGCTGCATCTGGGGAAGGGAATTCAGACTGGTTTTCCCAAGTGCTCTATTTTCCATTTAAACATCATGCTTAGGAAATGATCACAACAAAGCTTGTGTTTCACATTAAAAGCACATCCGTGCAGCACTGTTTATTCAGAAAAGAAAACCAGTATAGCTATTTTTCTTGATTCCTTGAGTATAGTATGGGACAAAGACAGGAGAAAAGAATGGGAAAAGGTAGAATTAGAGACTCTGCTTCCTCAGGAGGAGTGATGATTCTCATCAGTTGTGCCTCTTGCTCCTCCATCTGTGTTGTAATTACTCTCAAAATTATAGGATGGTGGTATTGGAGAAGAAAATCACCATTGCCCTAAAACAAAAAGACCCCTTTGAAATGACATATGAGACTGTCAAGCTATTGGACCTAAATACCTGATTTGTTTGCATATGATATCCTTTTAGCAGTTACATATTTTAAACACCGGCTTGCATTGTTTACTGAATGAGCAGCAATCTGTAAAGGATCCAGTTTTCACATTGACCAGGCAGAAAATACCCTCTGATAAAGGAGAAATATTTGTTGATTATGCATATTGTCTCTTTTGCCTAACATTGCTTTCATATCAAAGGCAACGTGGCAGTTTGTTGAAAGAAAAGAAATATTGTTTTGCTTTGTTACAGGCAGCAAAGGATCTTTACAAAGCTTTTGGCTCTTGTTCAAATGTATCACACCATTTGTGATGGCTTTATAAACTAAGCATGGTTTAAGACAGTCAAGGATGAGTCAGACAGAAAGAAAACATACAATTAATACTTTACTATAAACTTGGGATTAAGATTATCCATGAAAATCAGAACTATGACAAGGCTGTGCACCATGAATGGTGTTTCAGGGAGTAAGTGGGAAGTTAAGAAAAACTGTGTTTAAGATGAAAGCTGCTTTCATTGAAGACGGGATCATAGCAAAAATGTAACAGGAGAAGTGAAATATAATTAGGAACGTGACATTAATACTGGATTTGCAGAATGTTGCCCAACAGGTGGGTGGAGTTTATTTGACTTTGTTTCAGCTGGAGTATTGAACCACACAGATGCAGCCTTTAAAATTAATCTAGACTGTGAGAAAAAAGATAACAAGAATGTTCAAATACTTGGGCTCACACCATCAGCATGTGTCCTAGCTCTTTCTCTTCTAGCTGTAATAATCACCTCCCAGTTAAGATGGTTTTTGCTCTTCCTCTGTCATTCCTTGTTTCTGCAGCTCTGCACTGGAAAGCAGAGGGGATATTGGGTTTCCTTTCATCACAGTGACAAGTTAGGGAAACATCTGTTTTAAACAAAATGTGCAAAAGGTTTGAAAAACAATTAAGGTGGGTTTTTGGCATTTTTTGTTTATGCCTGTTAGGCACCGATTTTTATTAAAATAAAATTTATGAGTATAATATGAGGAGAAGTCATTTAAAAGATTGAATTTGGAGTATTGAGAGAGGAAATCTGTGAATGGCAAAATGTCCACCAGAATGGACAACATGAGTCGCTTTCTGGACTCCAGGATGGAAGCATCAATAGAGATTGAACATTTGTTTCAGTTTATGAATTTTTTTGCAATCCAGCTAAAAATATCAGCACCACCTGTGATACAAGAATCAGATTTATTATCAGCTTCTCAGGAATTGCAAAACAGCCTAACTCCACCCGACTGTTAATAAATCAGGTGCTGAAAGCACTTCAAATGAGAACTTTGCTGAAGAGACAAGTACTCCCAAGGATCAAAGGCTCAAGTCAGTTAAACTGGCCATTTGCCCTTTTGGCATAATCAGAATGTATTTTCAAAAAAAAAGAAGAAGGAAAGAGAAAAAGAAATTACATGATGCTTTTATCAGAGCACGACAAATATTAAAGTGGGCATGGGCATCTGTAAGTCAGTCACTCTAATTCTGCAAAGCTGAGTTTTCTAACAGGGCTGAATTAGTAAAGCTTAAGGATTTGGTCCAAAGCCCACTGAAGTCAATGAAAAAAGAGTGTTTCTTTTGATTCCAGTGGTTTGGATCCGGCTGTTGGTAGCTCCCTGCTTTGGACACAAAGCACCCACCCTCCCACGAAGCTGACTTGTCTCTTCACTGTGTTCCCCTGACATCACACACATGCAGAAAACCAACTGACATCCAGGCTTCCGATGAAAGAAATTGCCTGAAAAATATTGGAATATCCAGCTTCCTGGATTAATTAATAAAATTACTTGCTCTTCAACATAGATTACATGCTGGGCATTTAGCTGGTGTGCTCTGGGGAAGGGGTGAAAAAAAGGTTCAGTGGAGATGTAGGGAAGAGAGAAGAGGGCACAGGTGAAGAAATACCATGAATATTGATTCATGATGACAGGAACATTTTTTAAACACTGCAGAGCTCTGATTTGCATGAACAATATTTGCCTTATTCAGAATCACAGAATATTCTGAGTTGGAAAGGACTCACAAGGATCATGAAATCCAGCTCTTGAATGAACGGCCCATAGAGGGATCAAACCTGCAATCTTGGCATTATCAGTGTCCTGCTGTAACAATTGAGCTCATCTCAGGGTCTTAAACTGAAGCTGTCAGCAACATCAACACTGGCAGATTTACAGGATTCTAGCTCTAACTCTTTTTTTTTTTTTTTTCCCTTGCACTAGATATCAGCGGTAGGGATTGTATTATTTAGTGTGAACCAGTCTCCACTTATGTTTGAATTTCCTCTTTTCCTGGGTCCTCTACCTGTTGTAGAAGACAGGTCATTGTTATGAGGTGTGTGGTTTTTCTTTTTCTGGATAGCCATTCAAGTCATAAAGAGAATTTTTGGATGATGGTGTTGCTGTGTAGCAGTCTGGAAGTGGTCAGGGAGGGGACGATCTTCATGGGTGCCTGCATTATGCTTGCAGATGATGGACTGACCTTGTGGGCAGCAGGAAGAACCACAGGAGGAGCACAGGCAGGGCTGAGGCACTTCTCCCACACTTGGTAGTAAAGCAGATGTGAGTCACAAGCAGCAGGATGGGTGGAAATGGTGTTCTGCAAGAACTGAATGCAGAAACCCATGCTTTCAGGCTCCCAGCTGTAATGCTGGGGGATAAAGTCTCTTTTTCTTGGGTACCCAGGTGCAGAGCCGCTGATCAGAGCAGAGTTAGTCTGGTTACAAGTATGCAGGAGGGAAAACAGTCCTGTGCCTGTGGCAGTGGTGTACACCTGAAACCAGTGCAGAAATGATGACTCACAGGGCAGTGTGTGACACTCTGGAGTTTACTGTTTGCACCTGTGGTTGGTTCTGTGCAAGAAACAAGAGCAACCTGGTTTATACTGGGTTGAGTGTGTGAGGAAATCTCTGGAGTGGCTGAGAGCTGCACATTTTCAGCTGGGCAAACATCAGACAAGAAAAGGGCATGTTTGCTGTCCCTCTTTGCTTGGCTTTTGCAGGATGCCTGACGTTAGGAGAGCATGGTCATTCCCACCGGGACAGACCCATTCACGCCCAGCACTGTGCTCTGACAAGAGCCATTTAAGCTTTGGAGTGATGTCTCCGAACACAACGGGGCTCCACCCTCACCTTTCCTAGGAATTCACAGAAGTGCAGGTCCTGATGTTTGCTGTGCAAATCTTCACCAGCCAGGCTGTGCAAAATGAGACTTGTTTTCAGAGAGCTCATGTGAATTCTGCTTTATTACTGGCAATTGGAGAATTATTTCCAGTCCTATGTCTTAAAATGGACCTTGAGCAACAAGTCTGTTTTGTTCAGGGCCTGTTTTTCTGGTCACTGGATTGGCAACAGTTTTCAAGCCAATATTTCTGTTTTAGGTCTTCTTTGGAGTATTCAATATTCTTGAGTATAATAATTCTCAGTGTCGGATGCATTTCTTCTTAAATAATTTTCAAGGTAGCATATTGCAGCTTGGGATGCCCTTCTGAAAGCCAAGAGAGCTTCCCACAAAGGGTGAGCTGTGCTGGCTCAGTGGGCACATCCTTTCCCCATGAAACAACACATACCCCCAGAGTGTCAGCTTCCAGCTCTGCAAAATGGCAACCACCACCTCAGCTTCCCCCAGATTAATCAATCAGTTGCTTTTTAAAATTATGGATGCCTAATGTGGGATTGTCTAGTATTTGATCTGTATAGATACCAGCAAATTTTAGATTTGTTCTATTATGTGTATTAGGGCAAAATAAAAGCTCTGGAGTCAGGAAATTGCATTTTCTGTGGCTGAGACTGGGCTGCACTGCTCTTTTGATGCAGAAGTTTCAGGAACATTGATGGTTGAAGCAGACACATCTGCTGTTTGTAGTGATTCTGTCAACAGCCCTCATGGTATACAGCCAGCCTAATAATCACAAGTGCTTCTTTCTGTTTAAATCCCAGAAAAGGAACTGACATCTTTTATCAGAAAGACAGACAATCTGTATCCCGTGACAATTCCAGATTATGGATCCCAAGAGACTTTCCTTACATTCTTATTTTATCATGAAATCACAGTTAGTGCTGTTTACTTTCTATACCTCCACACAGTTTTCAAGGTGTTGCCAGCAGGACCTGTGCTGATACTGACATGTGTTGTTGTCACATTGCAAGATCTGATAGAACATCCCTATATATATATAAATATCAGTGTTTTCTTGGATCTTCCTTTGCTTTCAGTGGCTTTGGAAATCGTGGCACTTGTTAATTCACATGCTTTGTCTATTTTGTAGGCTTTTTTCCTACTTCTAAGGAAAGACTTGTTCCTAGTAGACTGGTTTGGAGTATGACTCTCTTTTGCTGCTATTTTTTTATGGTAGAAAGCTATGTATATGTCATTTTCTAGCTATTACTACAGAGCAGGATAAGAATAAATGTCTGGGGGGAAAAGAGAAACACTGGTTATTTGGAAAAATAAGTGGCTTATTCCTGATAGTTTTTTGCAATATTCCTGTCATGCTGCTTTGAAGTTCACAGCCCAGACCCACATCAGAAGTGGGGGGGATGGACAGCAGAGCTGCTGAGGAAATGCAGGGCTCCAGCCACAGAGCCACACTCCAAAAAGCTGTTCACTGTCCTCCGTTGTGATATAAAAGCTGAAATGCCACTCAAGCTCCTTCCCTCTGGACTTCCCTCACCCTGGGGATCAGTAGTACATGAGAATGACCCATCCCTGGTGTACTGCCATCCACAAACTCATGATTTGTCATGGTTGAAGTTCCTTGAAACTGAACTTTGGGTCTGTGAGAACAACAGGTTCTTCGTGCTGATCCCCTGTGATTTGATTTGCTTTGCCTGGCAGACTGTCAACCTTCTCTGAAGTTATAATCATCTGTTTGAGGCTTGGAGCACATTTTCACTAAAATATTTGCTCCTGAGCTTACCTACTACTTGTTCATTTTGTAAACAGTAAACAAACAAATATTAAGATGTATTAATATATTTTTTACCCAATTCAAGAAGCCATCTTAAAGGCCAGTTCAAAATAGTCCAGTTGTCAGTGGGTCCTACAGCAGCCAAGTACACTGTATGGTTCATTTTTCTGACCAAAATACAATTAGTTTTTTTTGCTACATGCAGAAGACAAGGAGTCTGGGCTTTTCTTTCTGAAGCCCACACAGTGCATTAGGTCAATCCAGCAGATGCATCTCAGGAAGGAGCTACATTCCTCTTACTTTTATATGGACTAGAGATACCAGAAGATGCTAAAGCCTTGAGTTTTCATGTCATGACACCTCATTTAGTTTACTCCTACACAAAATGATATGTTATCTGACCCAAGAGCTTTGCATCATGTGTCCACAGAGCAGGATAGGAATCAACACATAAATCCAAAGCTTATTTTACTCCTTTCTTTTCTCTACATCCTATATAAGGTGTCCAGCTGGTTTGTGGCAATGGAATAGTAATGACAGCAGGATGGTAATTTCATCTTGAGCTTTACAAGCAAGAGGAGGTGCCAAGAAGGAAACCAGGTATGAAGGTTGCCAAATATATCTTCCATTTATCATCCCAGCTGACAGCAGGTAAATTATTTCTGAGTGGCACTTTGAAAAGGGAGGGGAGAAGAGAAGCACACACTAATATGTGCTGCAGAGGTGTCTCTGAGGAGTGGCTGGTGTGGCAAGCTAAAGTATAGTCCTTCCTGCAGGAGGAGTACAGTGTGTTACTCATGCAGGAATTCTGGTCACGCTGCTGGAGCTGAAGTACCTGGACACCTACCCAGATGGTCCAGTGGTAATAGGAAAAGATTGATCTTTTTTATAGGAGCTGGAAATGAAGATAATATTTTTGTCCAAACAGAGTGCTCTCACTTGCAGAGTGCCCCAGCAATGTTTCAGTACTGGACAGCATTTCCCATACTCTTTTTGCAAAGTAAAGAGACTTCTAGAAATGTTTTCATATCAGATACCTTCAGAATTTAGCAAGAAGAAAGGGGATCTTCCTCTTTTGCTTTGCCATTTTCACCTAGTTTTGAAGTGGGGTAACTATTGCTGAGACTGTGATAAGGAATGGGGTTGTGCTGATATAACCAGTTCAGGATGTGGCTCATTGTCTGCACCCTGTGAAGGTGTCACAGCGCTGTTCTGAAAAGAGTTACAAGCAGACAAAGCATCCAGTGAATGGAAAACAACCTGCTTGAGTAATTTCTACTTGACTGTTTTATAACATGATATTTCTCAGGTGCAGACTCACATTTACTTGTCTAACCATTGCCATTATTATTATTATTATATAGTAATTATAATTTACTTGTACAAATTAGAGGAAGGATTAAATGACATATAAAAAGCATACTGACCGGAACTAAATAGAAAATTCCAAGTAGGAGTCCTTAAAATAAAGCAATTGTATAATACTTAATTGTATAATATAAACTGTAATTTCCCCAAAGACATTGTATTAATCTTATAGTGGTTAACTATTCCATTTGGTCCATTTATAATCACTTTGAGCTACTTAAATAGAAATTAAAAAAAGGATCAAACTTGTTTCCCACCAATATGCCTAGTGCTTTCCCCATAGCTTATCCATCTTCAAAGCTCTTCACCAACATTAGCTAATTATTTCTTTTTTCTAATTAGTAGAAATTGACTATGGTCAAAAGGGCCATTCAGCAAATTAGCATGCCTCTACCTTCAAATCTCAGAGCTTCTGACCCAGAGCTTTCAAATGGCTGATGAAGATATCATACAGTGGTTGTCCTGAGCCCATAGTCAAGGCAGCCAACTGGAGAAAAAGAAAGAAAGATAGATTTTTTTTTTAAATTACACCTCAGGGAAGTGTATCAAATCTCCTCATTCACAGCTTTCCCTGGAGGCAGCAGCATGGAGAATGCAGGGCTGGACCCATCCTCCTCCTGCTCTGAGCACAGCTGCCTCAGACAGGGGCCAGGGGGTACCTTGCCCTTATTCTGAACACTTAAAGGCATGTGGGGTTTGTGGTGGCCACCTGCTCAGAGGCCACTTCTCTTCTTGGCTGCTGGAGGTGGCACAGGTCACTTGGTGTCACTTGGGTGGTGTCCCTGTCTGTGTGCTGGCTGCTGGAAAAGCAATCTGAAGCTCTGCCCAAGTGTCAGCTTTGCTCTGGGGGTGTGCTCTGTCCGTTTTGAACTGTAAGATGGCAACACAGCAAGATGGGTTTAAGAAGTGATTTGGAGTTTTTTAAGCCCTGTTTACATTAAAACTGTCCTTTCAAAGGGGTGTTTCTTCTGAGTCTTTTGTGTAGCCATGCCACTCGCCAAGAGCTGCATTTCTCACTTTGTAAGAGTTCATACGCATCTGTAACTTGATAGCTGTAACCCAGAGGTAGCAGAAAAGTCTGTGGAAATATGAACAAGTTCACCCCCTACTTTGTATTCTGAATTTCTTTACTTGTTCTTCAAAAAGGCAGCAAAGTGACAAATCCTCACTGAGCAGCAGCTCTGTTTGGCTCTTGGAGAACAGCTGTGAGTGTGAGACTTGTTTATGTTTCAGAAACTGTGAATGTTTTAACCCCGAACAACAGTGTGTGCTCCAGGAGATTAATATCTGCATTACATGGACTTGCTGAGAATAAATTAACTCTTGATGACACGATTACTGTCTTAGCAGTGTTCACCGCATACAATTGCATGGTGTCAAAGATATTAATGTGTTTTTGTGAAGAATTTAGGAAACAATTTATTTATATGACTGTGCTTCATTCCATATCACACCAGGACATCAATTAGCTACTATCGCCTGTAAAAGAAATGTAAATCATGTGTCTCATTGGTTATGAGGATAATAGTGGGCCAATAATTCACAAAGAATAATTCATTCTATGAATTGTGCCTCATTCTGTGCTCATGAATTGTTCAGAAACAGATACAACTTTTTCAAGTTTTCATTTTTCAAATTATTATAATGGATTCTTCTTGGTTACAGTTCACTCATGGAGGTTTTGAATATTAAGGACTTGAGTCTGGGGTGATTTTATTTGGTCACGTGGTACAATATGTTTCTTTTCTGACTGAATCAGTACAATTTTTGGAATCAGTTGATGTTGTGAAGGTTTATGAGACAACGCAAACAAACTTCAAAAATGTTTTTAAAATAGGGTACTGGGAAAAAAATTTCTTTTGACACTGGCCAGAAGTACATAAAAATGTGAACCTCCAGAATGGTGAAAAGCCAAATAAGCTTTAAAAAGGATTTATGCTGAGATTTGAAGGAGAACATACTCTGGGAAATAATATATGAAAGTTTCTAAAATTAGGGAGTAAAAATGATTGCCTTAGGAAGATAATTAACTCTTTCTTTAAAAACAAAATTAATGTAAGCAAAAAAAGAAAAAAAAAGAACAAAACCCCCAAACTGCAAACCCCAAGAAGGGTGTGGATTTCAGTTCCTATTTATTTCTGCATAATCATTGACTTTAATAGAAGGAAAAGTTTTGAAAGTATTTGCATTATTAGAAGGAGTGGTGTTTGTATTGGCAGCATGAGAACAAGGAGGAAAAGGTAATTTTTCTAGAAAGTGCTGGCTTTTGAACAGCTCAGAGATGGTTTAAGAATTTTCCTTCATACCCCAGCTATATGCAATCAAAATAGAAAATATGACAAAAAATTAGGCATAATTTTATTTTTCAACATAGAACCTAAAATAATCATCATTACTCAAATTTATCTATTTTTCCTGTAAGTTCTGGCATAAACTAGAGATGATTTCAACCATTGCAATTTTTGAGCCCTCAGTACAGCACATATGTTGGAAGTGAGGTAGCTGGGTTTCCATGATACTTAATGTGTGTTGAGTATTGCATGGAAGGGTTGAACCTTGTTTTTCTCCCGTTTAGTGAAATTAGATAAGATGGAAAATTTGCGTTTCTTTTTCTTTTTTTTTGGTGTTTGATTCACCCAGATACCCAAAGACTTTTTTCTCTGAACGGCCTACTGAGAATCTGAAATCCATCCTCTTCCCTCATATTGCCAGGCATGCCTTTCCCATGCTAATACGTTAAGTAAGTTTTATTGCACTGAAGAGCATATAAAGTTCACTGCTTTGCCATGACCTTTTCTCCTTTAAATTGTTTCATCATTGTGACCAATAATGGACCAAAGAGAAGACGTAAAAATGTTAGGGACATTTATTTCTAAGGAGGTTAAGCAACTTTTGCTATGCCCTCTTTACATACTTCCAGACCTTCTAAAAAGAGACCGTAACGTGACAGCGATGCCCCCCTTAATTACATTTTGTTGTCAGAGGAAGCATGCTTTAAAAGAACAGTAACCCAACACTCCTAGAGCTGAGGATTTCAATAATCTCAACCAGGTTCACAACATTTGGAAAACCCCAAACCTTCTGTCAACTGACTGAAGCAAATTTTACGCATGCAAGAAGTAAAGTCATCTGGCACCAGGTTCTGTGTTATGGGGTTCAGGCAAAAGTATCTTGTTTCACTTTGCCAGATTTTCCTGAGCAGTTGGACAGATTTCATTATGGCAATGGCTTATCAAAAATCCAAAACCTAAAGAACGATCTACTCCTGCTGTTCTTGTTTTCAGTAATGTTCATCTCCATCAGGTACTGAATATTGCCAGTCTAGTATTGAAATATTAATAACAGCTGAAGATTCAAAAAAAGGAAAATACAAATGGAATTCAGCAGGGTTCACACTTGATCTCGTTCCTGGCCTTTTTTTGATTGGTCACTAAATCTGGTTGTATTGTTTTTGTCACAACTGCTGCTAGCTTTGTTCATAGCAAAAAAGAAAATTGCTCCTGAGTGAATCCAGTTTGTGTTTTTGCAAGCTCTGTCATGACTTTAACAGAGATTGCAAAGGACAAGAAATCAGTTTTTCAGCGGACTGCTGCATTGATACAGGATATATGGAATTAAAACCTAATGAGGGTGGGCAAAGGATAATACATTTATTTTTTCAGGAGAATACAATGGATAGGAAATGCCAATGAGAGGCATGAGCATTTATCCAAAATAGAAAATGTTGTTGTCTGAACATATTCTAGAGTTCCTGTAGTATGACTATTAGCTAGGTTGGTGAACCTCCTGGCCTTTCCTTGCAAGATGAATTGCCTTCACTCAGGACTGTCTGGAGAGCAGTGGAGCTGTTGTGGCATTCCCAAAAAAAGAGGAAAAATAAGCGGTTGTATCTATCTGCCTCCCTCTGGGAGGACACAGCCTGTGTGTCCTGGCTTCTGTGCCTATAGAACAAACACGAATACAGTCTGTACTAAAAGTAAGGTTCTAGGAGCAAAACTCCTAGGCTTCTACTCAGGGCTTAAGAACAACCAAAAAATATACTGGTCCCAGAGCAGTTTTCATGGGTTGCATCAGACTGAACTCTGTGCTTTTTGGGAGAGGCTTGCAGAGCCTGTACAAATATCTATGTAATTCAGATCAACCGTGCTCATATTTTAGGCATCTACCATCAACTTTCGTTGGCATGGTTCTGAATGATCCCTGTGGCCTAAAGTGGAATTGTCTGTTGGGCTGGTGTGAGTGTTGAATCTTCACGATCTGGAAAGTGCCTTACAAATGAAGCAGAGTAGATTCAATACCCTGAGCAGCTGTTCCCATGGCCTTCAGGTACTGCTAAGGAGCACAAAGTATGGATTTGTAATGACTCCTGACACAGTTACTCACAAAAAATATATAGAAAATGCTCAGATCTGAGGGCATTTATCCAAATGGAAGGATGACAAGAGCCCTTTGGAGGGATTTATGCAGTAAAAACACTGGAAACATCAGTGCATTTGGCCATAGTGTTAGGCTGGGCAAAATTGCTAGTTAGGGTAGGATGTTATCATTGTTCCCCTAGGCTCTCCTTTTTTGGCCATGGAAAGAAAACAAAGAAAGGAGAGTCTGTAAGCATTGTCCTCTGATAAGCTGATAGCTGCCTTCATAAAGACAAAATTAGCTAAAAAAAAAAAAAAAAAAGAAAAAAAGAAGTAAAAAGATGAAGGAAGAAACATAGGGATATTGAGAAAAAAGATGATTTTGCTCTGTGCCTGGGAGGGGAAGAGGGGGCTCTTGTGGCACAGCAATATGTGGGACCTGCTGGGAGGAGGATGGCCCAGAGCAGTGCGTGGGGCTGTGCCCTGGAGCACATTCCTGAGGAGCTTGGCCTCAGGAGAGCCTTGGTGGCCAGTGTGGGGCTGCCCTGGTGAGCACTGCACAGCGGGAGGTTGTCAGGCCAGCTTTGCCACTGGGAGCCAAACCATTCCAGCTGTCTTTGAGGGACCACAGAGTCTTGCTGCACCACAGCAAGGGAGGCTTCAGACAGGTTTGTTTTTCCTTTGTGAGATGTGGGCCCTAGATAGACATCCAAGCATTTCCTCTCTGCAGGCTCTCTGCAGCCATTTCCGACCTGGGCATTTCCATCTGAGGCTCTTTGTTTGGGGACTGTAGTTCTGGGGCTCCTTCTGTAAATCTGGGGTAAGAGAGCTCTGACTTGCTGAGCTCTGCTTTAGTCAGGGTTACTCAGGTTGAGAATCTGGCCTTGCTCATTGCTTCAATATTCTGTTTCTTCAGCATGTCTCAAAAGCCTCTTACTATGCTTTTCTCCACATTCCTGCCAAGGCAATTTGTTTCTATCATGTATCCCAAGTGCAATGTTTTACCAGATAACAGAGAGGAAGGTGTCCCTTTTACGGCTCTGGAATTCTTCTATCCTGAGATATCCAAGGCTCCCCTCAGAGGATTCAGATCCTGTGCACCTCACAAGCATGAGTTTTGCACTTGAAAAAAAATTATTATATCTCTGACTATATTTTACACTTGAAAAATTTGTTTAGAAGGGACTTTATTAGTGATCACAAGACATTTCTATAATCTTGGATTTGCAAATGCTCAGACTTTAGCAGTATGGAAAGGTGTTTGGGAGGAATATTTTATTGCAAATCTCTTTATTATAGAAATGTCTCATTTTCATCTTTTCTGCATTAGGTACTGTAGGGAACTGAAGCTAAAATGGACAAGTAAGTAAAATTTTGAGGTCTGACTGGTTGGGTGAGACAGTCACATTCTTGGAGCAATAAATAGCTCCTTCCTGATCATGATGTGCTAGCACTATTGAGGAAGCAATAACATGGGACTGGCCCAAGTTAATGATATATATTAAAGGAGATTATGCAGATATCAAGGACATGTTTAGTAAAGCATCTATTGTCTGCATCTATCACCACAACATTCTTGCAAGTGTTGGGAAACATGGAAAGTGTGAAGTAGGAGGAGAAAAACGCAATCTGCATTTGTTGACTGCTTGTTGACAGCAACTAAGACATTTGCTGAATGCTTTAAAATTTTTGTAACTAATCGTGGGGATTGTTTATGCACCACCTATAAAATCCATTCTAATCCTGTTTCTGGCTGCCAGAGTGGGGAAGGATGTCACAGGGAAGGGATGTGAATCTTCAAGTGAAGGACAAGGAGCCCAGACTCTTAGCACTAAAGCCTAGTCCTGGAATAATTTAGGCTACAGAATGATCTTCACAAAGGAAGCAGAGATTGACTTTTGGTGGTGGCAGGAGAAAAGCAGCTGTCTTGCAACGAGGACCTGTGTTACTGTGAGCTAGGCTGGAGATCTGTGTCCCAATGGACACATGTCACCCACTGTGAGTGGGTGCCCACAGCTCAGCTGGGTCCCTGACAAAGGCCAGAGTGCTGTGGCAGATGGGGTGTCTTCAGTTCTGTCTGATTCAAACTTTGCTAAAGTTTGTGGAATGAAGCCAATCAGCCATGGATAAAGGGCTTTAATGACTATTTATTTTTCTAACATTTATATTGTAATTAAGCTGCCATGTCTCAAAAACAAAATCTCCTCCCATCCCCCAAATTGCCATCAATCCTTCCAACAGGAGCATGCTGCAGTTTTATGTAAATTGGGACAAGGAGTGGGTGTGGAGCCATGCCAACACAAATGCTCATTTTTACAAGCATAGTCCTGAATGGGGATGGAGCAGTTGTGTAAGTTCTGTGTTCTCTGTTGCTGCTATGTTAAGTTTTGTGCTGTTTTAGTTGTCCTGTCACTTTGTCTCTTTCTTGTAAATCAAATGGACTGTTTTGCTGTTGGTGTGTTGAGTACTAGAACAAGCACAAACAAGAGCTCCTCTACTGCTTTTCAAACTGCATTTCAGTGCTGAAAAGGTGGCAGTTGTATCATGATTTACAGCTCCTATTTGGTGTTTTTAATTGGGAATTTACACGACAATTTGTGGCTACATGATTATGTTAAGATTATCTTATAAAAGATCTAGGACAGTTGTTTGTGAAACCCTGGGGGCACATACCAACCTCCTTAGTTATCTAACCAACTGTTGTGCTCCTTGGTTAAAAGAGTGGGGCCTTAAGAAGTGGTTTGATCTTCCTCTGAGAGGTTAAAGGTCGAATGACTCATAAATGAAGAAAGAGTGATTTAATCGAAGGAACCTGTGCTGTTATTGTAAAACAATATTCACCAGTGATGGTACACTGCTGTATAAATGACAAACTGCACAACGATGGAACTTGTTATTACATCATTGGAAACTTCACCTGCACTACATTTATGGCTCCATAAACATAGGTTTATTTAACAGCTGTGGGAACACCTATGGCCACTTTGTGTTAAAGGTCAGGAGTCCTAAATTTCAGATTGCATGTTAGTGTTCATGGGTGAGGTTCATAAAATATGATGACTAGCAGTGAGTGATCAGAACATAACCAAAAAAGTAATGTTGAGACAAATGTGCTAACACAACCATTTATGCTGTTCTGTGTTCCCTTGAAGTGCTTGTGAGGATTGTTTGTTTGCTGAGTGCTGCTCTGAAAACAGATCTATATCACTTGGTCACAACTCTGTCTTCCTCTCAATGGGAGCCGTAATTGTACCTGCCACCAAAGTTAGACTCCAACAGAGGTCTGCCTTCTAGGATATTTTTAAAGGGGGGCAGTCAAATCCAGCCTATTTCAGGATATGAATTGAAGGCAGTCATAAATACAGCAGCTGCTCCTCAGTTCCTTTGCCAAACTAGATGATTAAAAATATTAATATTTATTCTTGAAGTTGCCATGTTAAACACTGGGACAACTGGCTGACTGAGCTGCAAGCTATGTATTGCCAAGTGCACCAAATAAAGAAAAATGAAAGGGAAAATAATGTGTACTAATGTAAATACTTTTCACATGAGAGTGTGGTTTTACGCAGGTGGTGTCTCGTTGCAGTAGGTCCTTCATGGGAGCACATGGCTACTCTGTAAAGGATAAAAAATAACTGCTGAGTGAATAATTCTTTTTTGTACTCTTGAAGCATTTGAAAAGTTAAACTGGTCTCCATTTGGAGATGAAATTGCATACATGCTGTGGGAGAACAGGAATCTCTCTCTGGTTTATGCAACATTGTTCTTTCTCAGCTCTTTTCCCGTGGCCTTGTCTAACTCATGCCACACATGAATATCAGAGTGCTGCTTTACATTCCCCACCCATGTTATTGCTTCAGGTGTTGTACGGTTGCTCAGTGAATGGTAGCAGATTTTTAACAAATTTGCAACAGCAATCTGGACTACTGAAAGGATTATGACTAAACCAATAAATTACTATTGTCTGCTTTCATCACACGACAGATTCCCATAACCCAGTCCAGTGTGGCTGAAGATTTCATGCTGATAAATTGTACTGGGTTTACTTACATTTTAGAAATACTACTGTTCCAATAGATTCATAAATAATTGTTAGTCAAAGATCAAATAGAGATAATTACTGTTTTTTTGCACTTTTGGAACACAGATGAGATGATTAGAAAAATCAAAAAAGATATGAAGCAACAGTGAAGCTTCTCTTAAGCAATGTCAAACATATCTTTCTTGTTCAACAGCATTTTGTATCTCCATCAATAATCTCGCCAATGGTCATATAATTAACTATGCTAATAATGCTTCTTTTAGTCTTTTTATTACTATTATTGCTGTGAACCTACTTAGGAGCAATCCACTGTAATTAGTAATTAATCTGATGGTTGTGTTGCCCTATGCAAATGTGAGATGGAGCATGTTGATTTAACCACAGCAGCCTCATGTAGCTGCACATGTTGCTTCTGCTCTGTGCCCAAGCTCAGCCTGCAGCTCCTGCTGCCCCTGCACTGCCTGGGGGTGAGGGCTGCAGGTTCCCAGCTGCCATCCTGGGGACAGGGATGGGGACAGAGCAGCCCTGTGTCACCTCATCAGTCTTGCTCGGCCGCCCTCAGCCCCTGTGCCCTGAGAGCTCTTCCCAGTGCCATCATCAGAGTAGAGGGGAAGTGCAAGACTGGCAGGCTTGGGCAGCAAGCACTCCTGTGAAATGCCTCGTTGAGTGTTTAATATGGAAGTGTTTCCACTCAGGCTTGGTGTTTCACATGGAAGGCATTTCTTTCTCACTTTCTAAACATTGCATTCAATTATCTTTTCTTTAAATCTCAGTTATCCTCATCTGGTTACTCTTGTTTGCTCTGGCAATCTTTTAATGCTAGCATTTGCCACCATCCCACTTTTTTTTTCTTGGTTTAGAATAGGAAACGAGTGTGATAATATTTGTGGGCAAGTAGTGACGTTCTTGTGGCAATTGTGCTGAGCACTAACAGCAAGGGAGAGGTGAAGAGAATTCCCACTTGATTTTTTTCCTTTTTTAAATTATTGCTCATGGCCCTTTGGTATTAGAATTGTTGATTTTTTTTTTTTTTTTTTTTTTTTTGTAGAGAGTACATGGTAATTAAAATGAAAATGACAAATATCTTTTAAAGAGATCTTGCAAGACATGACTTAAGCACCTGAACCTTGGAAATCCAGTCTTGCCTTGGCTTCATCTCCTTATTGTCATTCTCTGTTGCAAAAATGCAGCAATAGGTACTGATCTCTCCTTCTCAGTGCACATTGTAATTATGTTCCCTGTTTTATACCACAGCTGAAGGTTTCTGAAATTCACTACTAGAAAAAGATGTGTTTGTGTGTCATCACATCACATCATATCATAGCCCTCACCCTTCTCTAAACAAGAGTTAGAACAGAGCATTCAGCAAGCAGACACGGACGCTGCCAAGAGCCTGCTGGACTGTGAGGTGGCTCTAAGCCACTGTAAGGAAGGAAAGTGATATTAAGCCAGTGAGTGGAAAAGTTAATTTTAAATGTTTTGTAATCACATATAAGTGTAAAAGCTGAATGCACAAATCATGTTTAGGGCAGATAGTGCTATTCAGAGCTAAAATTCATAGAAAAAGGCAAAAATATATTTTTCGATCCAGTACTTGCAACATGAAGCCTAAACCTGCCTAATCCTGGCTCCACATAATCACTAAAATACCTGTCAAAAGTCTATCTATCCAGAGGTATTTGACACTTTGTAAGTGTCCCTGAATTATCTGTCTTAGCAACACACACCTCTGCTGAGCTGTGCAAATACAGCAAAAGGTAGGGTTCTGGTGAAACCAGTATTTACACACTATCTCAGTGTTGGAAGTAATTAATCTTCAACTGTATGAGGCTCTTTGTGATGTAAAGCAAGTGCTGACACTTTTGTGTAAACATGAAGATTAGCATATTTACAAACTGGTAGATGTTACTTTGATCAGTGGCTGCTTGCACTGGAAAGGCATGCTGGCATGTGGGTTTGCTCTTCATGTGACAAAGACGTCTAATCCTTTTACACTATTCTCAGATCCATATTTAGAATTCTGACTTGTGTTTTCTCTATCCACTTGAGCTCACTGTTTGGTTTGTTTAGCAGTGTTCATCCACTCTTTATACTCACCAGTGATTCATTCCAGTTTGTTTTCTTTGCAAAGCAAGCAGTAAAATTCCAAAGTAGTAAATGACCTGGGTGAAAAAACCCGTAAACTCCTTTCAATTTAATTACTAAAGCAAATTGGAAACACTTGCAGTCAGGCTTTTTGATGGCCTGTATAAAGATCTTCACTGTTTTCTTTCTGGCTTTTAAGTAAGTTAGTGTGAAAATTAGTCAACCAAGCTCCAGCCTACTTCTAATGCTGTTATATCAAGACATTTGTTTCTGTGTACATTTAAACTCATCTAGAAGACTTTGAAAGAGGCACTCTAAACGCTTGTTTTTGTTCATTGTAATTTAATGGTAAACTGTAAACAATACATAATTCATTTTAGTGCAAATTATAGCTTTACATACCCTAAACTGGTTAGTGACAGGACATCTTGTGGTAACAAGATAATGACCTGAACGGGTTAGAACAGGCTGGGTCTTATCTTTTAAGAAGGATGAAATAATGTTATGACATTGTCAGCATATTGTCTAACATGCTGGGATGCTAGCAGCTCATTACTTATGTGCAACTCATCTGTCTGAGTAAAGGATTGCAAGGTTGGCCCTCCTTGGTGTACCTGTGCTGCAAGCCCGAGCACGCCGCGGAGCAGCAGGAGCTCTGCGGCTGAGGTGGGCCCACACACGCTTGCACAGGAAAGGTGAGCCTGCATCTGAGGGGTGGGTGGGGTTCTGCTGCTGTTCTCAGAGCCACAGCCTCCATCTGAACACTGAAGGCAAATTTGCTCAGCCTACCCACAGTCACTGGAGATGGTAGATAGATCTGCTCGGCCTTGGAAGCTTTCCTGATTTCCTCTGGCAAGCTGGAGCTTTGCCTCCATCCTCAGGCATACCTGTTAACTTGTCAAAGATGAGGAAACTCCTTCTCACCAATCCCCTGTGTTCTAGAAGGTGTCATGTCAAGTCCTGATGCTTTAGCCATTTGACCTGGCTCCTATCCACACACTAAAAGCTCAGAGCTGATTTTAGGGCTTTGACTCAGTTTCCATTTGACAACAGCTCCCAGTAATTCAGAGACACACTGCCACTTCACTGCCACCCTGCTGTTTGCCCTTATGGCACAACTGGAAGCACTAGTCCAGCATTTTACCAGTGGTTTGAGCTAATATATTTGTTTGTAAAGTTGAGATGCTGAGAGCATCCCCTTCCACCCCACAGTACAGAGGGGTGCAACTGCTGTTGGAAGAGTGCAGCAGGCACCTGGTGGTGACAACAGCTTCAGTGAGATTGACCACAGCCCGAGGGGTGCAACTGCTGTTGGAAGAGTGCAGCAGGCACCTGGTGGTGACAATCTTCAGTGAGATTGACCACAGCCTTCAGTGGCTGTTGTCCCCCTTGCCCAGACCAGTGGGCTCTCCTTACAAAATGAAAAGAACATTAAATCTCAGCCATCTCTGTGTCTTTCAAATGGATCAGCTATATAATCTCATATATAAGGGACCCCACCAGCTTTCCAGCCAAGCAGGACATCTATGCTCACAAGGTTGGCCTGAGTCTCACTGATGGGGTGTTAGACTTTTCACATTGCTAAGAAACAGCTGTGAATAACATATAAGAAAGACATATAATTATGTCTTTTTTAGTACATTCATTTTTCTGGGGCCAGTGTCTCACGTAGCATTTTCTCCTTTAAATATTGCAGTCTGTAGGCTGCAGTCACACACATTTAGAGAAAATTTAGTTTCATGGAGCTGCCCCATTTGTATCTAATGTATGAACAATAACAACAGGATCTGTGTTTTGATTGCTTGTTAAGCAAAGTAAGCAGGTGAAGTCCTCAGAAAGAAAACTGATATCCTTTTCTCACGTTGCTTGCAGAGCATCTCACGTATGTTAGATCTATTACTGATTAAAACTCTTGTTAAACCGAGGATCAAAAAGAAATCTTGACACCTCATTTAGTTATTTTCATGGCTGGATTAGCCTAAATAGAACAACTTATCTATATGGGAACAGCAGAGACCATTTTAAAGATATATTCCTATCTAGGGAGAGAAATTATGAGTAGAGTCTTTAAATCAGGAGGAAAAGATTTTATTTTGTTGGAGTCATGAAAATTATTGGGTGAAATCTTGACTCCACCAAAGTCAATAAAATTTTTCTATGGTTTTCACTGAAGCCTAATGTATTTTCTATTGATATTTGAAGGGGGGAAAAAGCAACAACTTTTGTAGATTGTATTATTGCTTATTTAAAATGGAATAGCTGGTTGAATATTTATGAACTAATGCTGTATTAACAGAAGTTTTCCTAAGTATATATTAATCTCTGTGGTTTACTAAAAGCTTTCAATCTGGATCACATTTAATTTAATAGATTAGAGGACAGGTAGCTAATGTGTCAAACAAAATGGATTTTTGTCTGTTTTCCTTTCAATGTCATTATTTGCATCTTCATTTTTTTTTCTGCATTGCAAGTGTTCAGCACTTTTGCAACCTAAATGCACGAGCAGACAGGGAACAGGGGAACAGTCTGCAGTCATACTGCAAAATAAGCCTGGATCCTTCAGGCTTCCAGTCTCAATACAGGCAGGGGAAGAGCCCTTCTCTGGGTTGCTGAGCCTGGGCTCTCTTGCAGACCCAAGCAGATATTAGCATGGTGACAAGAAAGGTAGGCTTGGACCCTTGGGATTACAGCCTGACTAGGGGCTGAGAGTGTAGAGGAAATGTCTACAAAGGCTGCAGAGAGGGAATAGAGTCTCAGTGAAGCTGGGAAGCTGCAACAGTCCCAGATCACAGGATTTGGGTCTGGCAAGCTGATTATTCACCTCTGCAACACTCAGAGCCCAACCATGAACATCATATGAACTTTGATGTTTTTAATGTTGTCCATGGCAGGGCTGTAGTCAGCAGGATTGACCCTTTTATGCTCTCACAGGTCTTTTTTTCCCTGACAGTTTTATGGGCATAAATAGATAAAAGTCTTCATCTTAGGAAAAGCATGTATTTAGGAATTTTAAGATACTAATTTCATGTTGCCCTTGAGCATTTTCTGCAAATGTTAGCATGCACATACTATTTCTGGTGATTAAAGCAGAGTATTTTGACTTTAAAGTGGCATCTTCTGAATAAGTGTGTCTTCAAATGATTTATGCATGCCATTAGGATTTAGTGCTGGTAGTTGTCCTGGGAAGCCTGATCTGGTCTTTCAAGAGTTGTCTTAGTTTTATCAGTCCATTTACATGTGGTCATATTTCAACCTCCAGGAGCTTTAAAATGTTTAGTACACAGAACACAAATTTAAGCCTGTGTTTGTTTTTATTGGTGGAACCTCTTTCCTTTCTTCAACATTCTCAAATGTTCCCTGGTTTAAGTAGAGTTATCTAAGGTAATCCACTCTTGCCCTTACCAGGGATATTCCACTTTGTTCATAAGCACATAACATAACTCTAGTCCCCTGTGATTCCATTGTGAAATTAAAACCCAGACACTCATCCAGATGTCTTAGAAGATAAGGGCAGACCTAATCCATGTGTCACAGAGGACTTGAGGAGCAGGAATTCACCTATACATCATCACGTTGTTATTAGCCTGGACCATGGCAAGCCCAACACAAACATTTTCCACAGGGCTTGCATTCAGGCTTGGCAGTGTTAAGAAAATACCCTCCAGCAATGTGTTATTTTAGGCTGAAACAAAAGTAGACATGAATGGCAAGAGGAACAGAGAAGTATTGTTTTTATTTTCAATGTGAACCCATAACTTGTGTTAAATGAAAATCTAACCAAGTAAGATGTAAATACCATCGTTTCAAATGAGCTATCAAATATCAACACATTTATTTTGTGATGGAGCACTGATGCTTGTCTTAGGCACTGTGGGAAGGGCAATTTAGATAGTAGAAGCCAAAAGCGTTATCTGATTAAAACTGATATGATGATTGATTTTGACAGAGAGAAATCACTTCCATTGCAAAAAAAAAAAAAAGGAGGCAACAAAAACATTGTGCATTTTTCATTAATATGAATGGTGGCACTGAAACTAGGAACAAAATGTAGGTTTCTGAAAGAGGGAAAACTCTGCGTGCCTCTGTCTTTTGCAGTTCTGCTACAGAAGTCATCCCAAAAGCTTCCAGTATTATTTTATAAAATCCGAGGGTAAGGATGAGAACCCACAGCAGGTGACCTACCCTGCACAGCTCCCATTTCTGTCTATTCCTGCCCTCACTTGCTGTTCCTCCATCTTGCCCTGGGAGCACTCCCAAAACTGTGCAGAGGGATGCTACAGAATAGCAATGAGCAGAGTTTGTGATCAAAGCAGTAAACTGGGAGTTAGCTGGTTTGGACTCAGCTCCTGCCTGTGCCACAGATGTTCTGCATAGCCAGCCATGGCATGCTCTGTTTTTGTCAGAATTCATCTTGTGCTGGGATGCCATCTGATGCTGGGAGGCAAACAAGGCTCACCCACTGGCTGGACATTACACAAGTATATTTAGAAAACTCCAATGGCTTGTAAGCTGTGTGGTGTCCTTCAGCACAGGGCTGAACCTCTTGTTTACAGTCAGTGCCTCATTGCTCCCTCCTGCCAAGCAGGAAAACTGCAAGGATTTTCACTTTAACACTTGTGCAACACTACTGTGATGTAAGGGACATTTCAGTGCATGTCTGTTAGGAAAGGCTATAGCTTTCAAGGGAGTTGCCCAGAGTTGGTGCACTAATTGAGTAGCTGGAGTCTCACAAGTGTGAAAGTGTCCTGGAAAAATCTTCACCAAAAAAAAAAAATCTGTAATAATAAATTCTGAGGGCTGTTACTGTGCTGTTTTGGGGGGTTTGTTTGTTTTTAATATGAATATTAATAGTAAATTCATGCAAATGTGCTAATGAAAATCAAGACTAGAAGAAAGGGCTTCAGGCAGGACAGACAAATATTTTCTAAAATGGAATGTGGCTTTGATTTTTTTTGTTTTGGGAAGTGATCCAGGTTGCCCTAACAGAAAGCAGAGACACTTTATGGCTGGGGTCCCTTTGTGCACAATGCAATGGCAAGGCAGTTCAAGACCAGTTCATCTGTGTGAAAATATGACCCTCATGAGTCTGGAGGTCAATGAAACCACTGTTGATCTGCTTAGGGCATGCTGGTCACTGCTTTAGGGTCATTTTGATTTATGTGCCTGGATTTTCCACTTCCAGAAGAATAAAATGTGTGTAACTGTCTCTTAGTTAACGCTCATTTATTGTTGGCAACATGCTTTTTTTTCAGAAATATGCATTATATGAAAAATCTAACAAATTTAATGTAAGAATATAGAGTTACATTTTTATGAAAGAAGAATAGATGAATAGATAATTCGGGGGAAAAAAACCTTAAAAGCATGGCTTTTGATTTCTTTCCCTTTTTTGTTTGTTTTAAGCAATATGCAAGCTTCCCTCTTCTGAACAAATTTAATGTAAGAATATAGAGTTACATTTTCTGAAAGAAGAATAGATGAATAGATAATTAGGGAAAAAAAAACCTTAAAAGCATAGCTTTTGATTTCTTTCCCTTTTTTGTTTCTTTTAAGCAATATACAAGCTTCCCTCTTCTCTGATATTTAAACATTGTGGTTTAAGAGTTTAACAGTTTTTGTAGATTTACTTTAAAGATTCTCACGTGAAGGATGAAATTGATGAAAACACCATTCAATGAATGGGATAGTTGAGGCAGAGGTAGAATCAGCTAAAAGAAATGTGTAGCAAACCAGAAAGTTAATAATTATTTACCTCCCTAACTCCTATCCAACTTCAAAAGTAAAATCAATGGAGGCTTTAAATGTGCTTTCTTAGTACAAAAATGGCAACTGCTTCCCTGCTGAGATGTCTTGGAAGTGTTGCCACAGATGGCAACCACTCCACAGAGAATTTGGTCTTTAGTACCTCCTGAAGTCTGGTGGGGCCTCCCAGGCTTTCATGATGGCTCTGGGCACCAGTGCTGGAATGCCTTCCTGTGCATTTCACTGGCACAAACTGGTACCAAAAACTTCCCACTGCACAGCTCAGCACAGCAAGGGAAGTGGGACACAGGAGGAATCAGGGGGCACTGCACACCTGCCTCTGGCACGAGGGAGATGGGGCAAAATATCTCCTCAGCTGACACCAACATTTTTTCCCCTTGATCACTTTGCACTATTCATTTCAGTGTGATTAACACAGGAGGGCATCTGAGTCAATTTTCTGATTTTTTTTTTTCTGGTTTTATGTCAGATATTTAATAGCTCTGCCTTCAGTGTCACTCATTCCTCTGGTGTGTAAACAGTCTTCCCCTTACTAGTTGCCATCCAAAGTACTTCTATCTACTGCTATTCCAATACTTCTATCAAACTCCTTAATTTGTTCTATAAGACCCTCTAACTCCTTGAAACTGTTCAAGAAAAAGCCTGTTAAGGTCTCTGCCACCTGCTTTGCATGTGACTGCTGAGCAGTTCAGTAACGAAATCTGAACATGACTAAACAAACAACACATTTATGACTGTGCTGTAACCTCACCATTGTATTCCTTGTCCCATTTGTTAGGGAGTTTTACATAACCCAAAACTCTGGCTTTTGTTTGGTCTGTGAACAAAACCTGGGGCTGGAGAATTATGAAATGTTCAATGTGCTGCTCACTGCTTGTTCTGTGGAGTAACTGCTTCACAAGCCTTCTCCTTCAAGACAGCCTAAATGCTGTTTAATACTCTCTTAGTTGTCATTTCTGTCAGCACTCAGCACTGTGAAGAGTTGCTGAACTAAACCATATTAGCAGGTCTTTACAATTATTTGTAAATGTTGGGATACTCAGAAGATTATTGCACTGGTACATTGCCTTTGGTGCCTGAGGGGAGCACAAATTATATCTTATCTGCAGGAATAGCACTGAGGAGCTGTCTTATGAGATGCTGTGGTGCTCAACCCACTTCCAATCCCATCACTGGGATTGTCAGGGTACAATTTATATCAGTGAGCAGGACGGACACAGTCTCTAACATTAGAGTTTCACATGAATGTAATGCATGGGAAATGGATTTTTTTTCTCAAATGGATAAAAATATCTTCTCATCTGAAACCTTAAACTGATGACATTTCAGAATTCCATTTGGAGAGATGGAAAAGCAGATGATCTGTGGTTTTTAAAACTCTTTCTGATAGCTGGTGCTTCTTGTCTATAAAGTTTGTTGAAGTACTACTGAGACAAAGCACTTTGAACTTTTGCCCATATATCTGACTCCACAAAGGTTTGTCTATAATTGTCTATATTTCAGGAAAACTACTGTTTTCTGAAACACATTAGTTCAGGATTGTCAGGACTGGTACCTGGAAGTTACGCTCCTAAAATTGAAAGAAATGGTCCAGTTTTCAAAAGCACTGAGCAACCTCTGAGTGCCATGGAAATTGTCCAGGATTTAAAGCTCTGGGAAAAGGTCAGGCTGGTTGTTTTGTAACCTAAATTTAAGCTCCTATGTACTAAAAATGCCAAGGAAGAAATATCCCCTATCATAAGCCAGTTCTTTAAAAAGAGACATACTTTTAACAACTGCTTAATTGAAAGCAAAACTTATTTCAGTACGATAGGAACATATTTATAGTTGTGTTTGTGCCATCTTGTAATTTGCAACTTGAAAGGAAGTCAATTGTTGCATAACTCTACAGGCCAGTGGGCCATTTCCCTTGGCTCCTAAAGTAGAAATTAAAATTTGTTTTATTCTTTATAGTTATATATATATGTTTATTTATTATCTGCTGCTGGGAGCTGCTGAGTGACCTGCTGGTGTGCCCTATGGATCTGGCTATGGGAAAGACTGCCTTGTTAAACTCTCTTCCATACCAGGGCACTGAAAGAGGAGGCTGTCAGGAGCTTCCCTCTGACCATAACGTGAGACACTCCAATAATGTGTGCATTGTGTGGTGGAGGCTGGCAATGTAGGGCATCACCTCACCAAAAAGTCACTGATACAGGCTTCACTTGAGACTGCAGCCCCTTCCTAATTCATTCTAAGGGGAGCATGAAGAGCTTCCTACCCATAATGGGAGTGAAATCCTGCCTTGCTCCTGCTTGGGCTTTTTCCATGGTGTTGGGTGATGGCAGGTTTCATCACTGCATGGTGTATCCTGACATGGGCCTGAGGGATGTGATGGGGCACAGAAACCAGGAGCAGGGCAGCAACCTGGAGACTATTGGCTGTTGTAGGGAGAGAGGCACCTGAGTGGGAGTGAAGACAGGGACAATAATTTCCTCATACATACAAATGCTGGCTAAAACAGGGTCCCTTGAGTGGCAATAGGGTTTTAATAGGTGAGCTCCAATTTTCTGTCTATATTAGCCTGTGTTTAGGTCTGTTTATTTATACTTTATCATGTGAAACATGGTAGAAGATGATGGTTTGTTCTCAGTCAGGGCAATTATTGTTACAGTGCAGAATCGGAGTGTAATTCACAATGGATGAGACCTTGTCAGAACTGCTTCTTTTGGAGCAGAAAGGGACATCAGACCAGAGCTTGATCTGGTGGGGCCATGCAAACCTCCAGAGATGGGGGCTTCACAGCCTCCTGAGGGACCCTGTGCCCTGCCTGAATGGCCCTGGGAATAAGAAGCACATCCTGCCAGGGCATGCTGGCTGTGCTGGTCTCAGCCAGTGCTAATGTTCTCAGGCCCCTTTGCTCGTTCCCATCTGAGGGTGACCTCTGTGACTGTCACAGAAAGTCAAGTACTGACTGCATGGTCATCCTCTTCAGAAAGAGTGTATGACTTTTGAGTTTCTCTTCTTTTCCATTTACCCAGAAGAGATTTTCCCAAATTTTCTGAACCAGATGTGTCACTGCAAGGCCAGGACGCAATCACCAGCCATCAGTGACTGCAGAAGAGATTTTCCCAAATTTTCTGAACCAGATGTGTCACTGCAAGGCCAGGACTGAAGAGCACCAGCCATCAGTGACTGTGTGATTTGGCAGGGCTGACCCCGCTGGATCACTTCTTGCCAGGTCCACAGGGTCTTTCCAGCCATGGTGGCATGGCTTTTGTGTCCTGTTTAATTTTTTTTCTCTCAGAATTGAAGAGTTTTCCCATCCAAGGGAAACTCATTGAGGTTCATTGAGCTTTAACATCTCCTGGTTTTCTAGGACATCATTTCTGACTTGTGACTACTGGAGGTTGGCAGCACTGCTGTTGACTCTCAGTGCATTGAGGCTGCATTTATGTTGCTTGGTTTGACACATTCCTGGGAGACTTATTTCTACTCTCTGTGCATTTAGGTACAGCCTGGGCAAAGCAAGATAATTCATTTTTTGGTTTATGGTTCTTATTTCCCCTTACTTTAGCATCAAACTTTCTACCTTTTTAGGCTATTATTCTAAAACATACATTCTCTGCTGAGTATTATTTTGGTGTTAAGTTGTGTAAATCACTCAATAAGTGTATACAAATTGACACTGGATGAACTGGAGGGATATTCTGGCAGTAGCATGTAAAGAATTACAAGGAAAATCAGAACATGTAATATTTTTGAATCTGCATGCAATTTGTGAATATTTGCACATATCTTTTTTTTTCCCTAAGTTTTTTTCTGGTGTCACACATATATTTCCTCCTCTTGAAGGTAAAGGAGGAATTTAAAGCTTTCTGTGAATTTTAAAAACAAAGAAGTTTTTACTTCTATTGTGAAAGATCTTGGTTAGAGCTGTTATGGAAAGTAACAGGTGACTGAGGTTGATATCCAAAGTCAGTGATGTCAAAACCAAGGAGATGGTTGTCAGTTTTGTCAGAGGACACAATTTTACTGACTTCTACTTCAATTTTTCATTTCTGATTAATAGGAAGTTATGTACTGATTTGTGGATAATGGCCAATGACTCTGAAGTCTTGTAAATTCTATTCTACAGGTTTTCTAAAAGAGAAAAGACAAGAACTCTTTTCTTCAACCAGGTAAATGTGTGACTATAATACTGGTAAAAGGATCTTTGAAGTGTTTTTCTTCACATGCACAAAATCACTTAAGTATAAGCCACTAAAGAACCACACCTGGGAGATTTAAGGTGATTTTTTTTGTTTGTGCTATGCTGGAATTTTTTTGTTTCAGGAGTGTTTGTCTTATAGCTCATGGTTGAAGTGACCCTCTTAAATCTACCATTAAAGCTTGAAATGACACAAGCCTGAATCATGCAAGCAAAAGGGCACTACCTTGTATTTGTGTGCTTGAGTCTCTTGGCACAGGCAGAACACCCAGAAAATAGTTTCAGTCACTAGAAATGTTCACAAATATTACAAGTGTGTCATTGTAGTCCACAGTCTGAACACGTCTTCTTTCCTGCCCAACAGTAGACTCATATTGGAACAGGTCCAGTGCTTTAATGAATTACAAACCTGTAAAATATTTCTTTTCCTCTGCCTGTGGTAACTACTCTTTAACCTGGCAGCAAGGCTAGGTACAAACAAATGCTTGAGGCTGACTTGTGGGTAAATAGGCTGTGTGCATGGAAAGAGGGGCTGTGACACGGAGCCAGTCACCGTTCCTCGGCCACGCACTGAAACACGGTGCCAAAGGATGAAGAGCACCCTATGGCTGTGCTTGACACCAAACATGTGTGGGAGCTTCCTGCCAGAGCAGGTGGGCAAGAATAGCTCAGCTGGGAGCAGGTGAGAGGGCTCAGGCAGGGAAAGGTATTCCTGGCTTTCCTGGCGTTCCTCCTGCGCTGCGCAGGGAGAGCACTGCCAAGCAACACATGCACTGCTGGCATCTCCTGTTACTTCTACTTCTGTAAGTCAGGAACCATTCCTCTGAAGCCAATGGCACCTCATTAACATTAAACTGATGTGAATAAGAGGCAGCTGGGACATATATGTTTCCATACCTTTATGCCGTTGGGTCTGATTCTAGTTTTGTTCACACTGGGTTGATATTGATACAGCTCCTCTGGCTTTCATGACATGAATCTGTGTTTAACCTGGGTCAGCAAGATCTCAATCAGCTTCATTTACTTCAGAAAATATGTGCCCAGAGCTGTTGGGAAAGGATGGGTCTGTAGGAGAATAGAAGATAGGAAGTAAAAATAGGAAAGGGATCAAGAAACAGCTGAAGGATGGAGATTCATGTTTCTTGTGTTTCCCTACAGTTTGTTGCCTTTGTCAGTGAAAAACTGGAGAGACGAAAGAAGGGAATATTTCTTGACTTAGAGGTTGTCTTCAGGCTGAGCAAAGCCCTGCGGTAAAAGCATGTTAGTCCTCCCTCCTTTTTCTATTTCAGCTGTTCTTTGTGTTGGGAAAAAAAATCCCACTTCTTTGTTTTTTTCCAGTACAAAATAGGAAAGGACTACAAGGAAACAGAGCAGATTATTTTTTCCAGTTTGCCTTAGGGTTTCCTGGAATTTTTGCTACTGTACATTTATTTAAAGTAACCCTATCTGTTTAAATACATGCTGATCTTTGGCTGCTCTGAGATCAGAATCAGCCCTGAAGAATGCCTTTTGCTCGCAGTCATTTTTGCATTGTCAGTCCTTCCTCAGCGCCCCCCGCCACGCTGACCTCCAGGGTATCAGGTGACAGCAGGATAAACTGCAACACATGTGGGCTGGGCAGGCAGCGAGTTATGATCTGAACCAACACAGAAATTGGGGTCTCTTGTCAGTCTCCTCAAGGATGACAAAATAATCTGCTTCCAAATGAAGGTAGATGTAAGATAAGTTCTGTGCCTGCTGTTATATTTTTTTGGCATTAGCCAAATGCTCTAAGCATTTTGTGGCTTTGTCACCACCAATTATGAACTAAAATAACATCAAGTGCTGCAGAGTGCCATGATCCAAAACTCCTCTGTCTCTTCGCAGTGACATTGTGAATAAATAAAATCAGCTCCAATGATTCATTAATTCATGTTTAATAAGGCTTTGCAAAGTTATGTCAGACACTTGGAAAGGATGTCTGGAACTAAAAGCTCAATCCCTCAGTGTCTAACCCAGACGAGCTGACTCCTTAATTTTGCTGAAACAATATGTGCAGTGAAGGGATTGTTGGAGCTCTGGAAAGTTTTCTGTTGTGTGCACTATTTAAAAATTCTGTGCAATTGTCATCATTATCTTCACAAAATGAAAACAAGTCTTTTATAGTGAAACTTAGGACATTATGCAATAAACTAAAATTTATTGTTTAATTCTCCAACCAAGACTTTACATAACAAATGGAATAAATTAAAATTTTTTGTTGGCTGTCTCAATTTCACAATAATCGTATTTTTATTTGAGCAATGTGTGTATATCCTGAAAATACTTCAAGAAAAAAATAAATTATTCAAATGGAACAGCTTTGCGGTAAATTATACCGCAATTTTTTTCCCCTTAAATGTAATTTCTATAAGATTCGTTTGTTAGAATTGGAAAGATGCTTAAAGCTTTTAAAAAAGGTAAAATAATTTCCTTTTTATTGTCCAGACTCTATATAAGTCATTGCTAATTAATACTGCCCTTTCTGGTGACTTTGCAGCAGCCAAAGGAGGCAAACTCAAACAAACCAATTATAAATGATTTTTCAATGTAAACTTTTAACAGTGTAGCCTAAGGGCTTGCTCAACATAAAAGTACAATTTAGAAAACATAAGTTTTAACTAAGGTCAGGATATATCAGGCCGTGATGGATGTACATGTAAAAACATCTGACTGTGGAATGACAACATTTTCTTCAAGACTAAGCAAAGCGTTGGTGGCAGTGATAAGTAAATGAAAAATAGCCTTGAATGAACTGACCAGAAGGTTTGAGTTTGGAGTCTGGGTTGCTAGTTTGGGGGTTTTTCTCAAGTGCATGTTGATTTTGTTTTCTTCAGAGTTTTGCAAATCTGACTTCCTGGGATGCTGCAAGCAGTATAATCTGAGTTTTTGACCTGTATTCTACAGCAGGGCCAAGAGAAAGTCAAGCTTTTAAGCACCATCTGCTGCCTTGGGTCCCAGGTAGAAATCACCCAATTCCTCCTGTTGCCAGCTGCTGGAGCAGAGCCCCTGTGCTGTGGGAGTGCCACACACCCTTCCACCCGTGCGTGGTGCAGCACTGGCTGCTGCCAGTGACACAGCCCATCTGGCCTTGTTCCTCCAGCTACCGAGTGGAAAATGTCATGGCCCTCTGATGCAAAGCACTGTCCCAGTGTATCCCACCACCACAGGTTTAAGCTTGTTCACCATTTTGGAAGAAAAAATGTGGGGAGAAGATCCCGGTTTGAATTGGTGGTGGTTGACTGCTCCACACGGTCTTTAAGGCTCTTCATCCTCATTGTCTGTCTTTCAACAGCCTGAGTGAAGCTGGCACGGGCTCACACCATGTGCTGTGTCTAATTTGGTAGAAGCAGTCACATGCCCGTAGTGTGATTTGTATCAGATTTGTACAGCTGAGTCATCTGGTATCAATTCCTGTGGAGCGAAGGCTCCATAGCTGCAGCCCTCACGTGTTCCCTGCTCCTGTCTTGTAACTCATTTATCACAGTTCCACTCTTGCCCTGCTCCTCTGCCCATTCCCCAACTCACCCAACACCTCTTCCTTAGCTCGGGAATATCTTTTCCCAGACACATGTACCACCTCATCCTGGGCTCAGCAGCCCAGGAAGTCACACAGACTTCCTACAAATATCACACAGATATTTGTAAATGATCTCTGAACCTCTGACTCTCTGCTGTTGTCATTGCATCACTCCTCCTTCAGAAGGATGGTAGCTTAACCTCCCTTCACACATGGTGTCTCCACAGCCTCTTGAAAAGAGAACAGAGAACATTGTTTCTTATCAAGCAACTTCCTTCTCCTTTCAGCTGAAAACTTGTCCTGGTCACTAACACACCACCCTCCCTGGGTGCTCCTGGCTCCTCCACTCAGATTAGCAAAAGACAGCCAAAGGCATACCCATGGCTTCACAAAGTGTGCATGGAAACCATACATTGGAGCTGGGTCACCAGTTAATCAGCCAGGCTCTGACTGCAGGTTTGTCATTTTGTTGAAGCAAAACTTGATTTTGTCAATGAAGTAAAGGCTTGTTTGTGTTTATTTTTAACAAAAACACCACCTCCTTCTATATTTACTAGAATTGCAACCTTACTAAGCACATAGTGTATGTTCATAGCCTTTGGCAAAACCCAATGGATACTACTTGGAAAAACAAAAATTACTGCTTAGTTGAATTAGAAACATTTATAACATCTGCAATTGTACTTGTTTGTCCTCTCTTCTCGTGAGCAAAGTTGTTCCACTGGTGCGGTCTCCCCTCTTTCTTTCTTTCTTGTCATCTATAATTATGTTGAAGGGATTAATAATCATGCATTTTATCCAGCGTCTCGGCTTGATGACAGGGCATTGTTTAATGAGAGCAAAATCAGTGTCCTGGCTCTTTGGGAGAGCTGAGGCTGTGCTTGCAGTGGAAATCATTGAAAATAAACATGTGGAAGCCTAAGCGCTCTTTAATAACTCCTTCTGCTTGTTTGGTTAGCAATTTCGATGATTTCGTCCGTTGTGCCTGGCTCTGCTGCTGCAGAGGCATAGTTATTTATGGTGCCAGAGGAGGTTATGATCTCCTTATATAAACTACAGCACAGAGGTAGAATATAGTCAGTTCTGAGTCATGCTGAGTGTTTTAGTTCTGCAGCTCTAATGCCATTAGGTCGAGAATTGGCCGTTAACAGAATTTTTTAGGATACTGTTTAGAATACTGTTTAGGATACTGATGCACCAAGCACCCAGAGAAGTTATGGATCTGTTACATAGACAGGCTTTGTCCTGTCTGTAGCTTTTTCTTCTACTTAGGTATTTAGCTTATATTCGCAAATGGCAAGATGCTGTTACAAAGTGGCACTGCTCATGTGTTGGAAGCAGTTACTGGGTTATTTCCTTCTCAGAGGTGCCTGGGTTTAAGTGCAGAGCTTGGGACCATGTGTGCTTGACTGAAACAAAGGGTGTAAAAGGGTCTCTGCTGGGTAAGATGCAGCCCACCTGCAGCACTGCTGTCTTTGGGTCTCACAAGCCAGGGAACATGGACAGTTTCCATGGGAGCTCTGGGAAAGTCTAGGTCTCATTGCAGCAGAGAGCACTCACTCAAAACCCACTTTTCCTGTTCTCTCCCCGACGGGAATCTGGAGAAGCTTGGCTTTGCAGTGTGGGATGGCTGTGGCATTTCCTGTGCCACAGCTCAGCTGGGTCAGGGCAGGGAGGGAGAGTGATAATCCCCAGTGAGCAGCACCTGGCTGGCAGCATCCAGTGCCCACTGGAGGATCAGCACAGGGGACAGAGGTTTCTCACCAGTGAAGTGAAATGTAACTAGCAATTGGGACAGAGCATGGAAGTGCCAGTTACATGTACTCAGACAAATCCTCAGAGACAAGTCAGTGCTCAGGGTACCGAGATGGGTGGGGGTTCAAGGCCATGGAGCACCAAGAATTAGTGTTCAAAGCCCAGGGCTTTGTCTCCTGGCTGTGGCACAGTGATATGCTGCTCTCAAATTTTTGGGGAACTTGGACTCCAGTCGTAACTCAGGCAGTGAATACAGCTGCTGTCAACCTTCCATTGGTTGGTATTCTCTCCTGTAAATGCATTGTGGAAGGACACTGCTCAAGTGTTCCAGACCTTATTAATGAGGGAAGCAGTTTTCCTTCAGACCTTCCTCAGATAGCCATCACACCACCAGACAGCCTGGAATGAATTCTCTCTTCTTGCTTTGTATGAGTGATTCAGATTTTTGCATAATATATTTAATTTGTAACTTATGTATGTAGCAATTTGGGTGATGTTTGAGTAGGACATTTCCTTTTCTTGTTACTGCTAGTGCTTGAAGTGATGAAAACTCATTCTTTCTCAAGGGAAGTACATGGGGAAGGGTAGCCAAGGGCTCAGGCTGTGGGTGGGATGGCAGGGGCCAGCAGTTAATTCAACAAAACCATATATTAATGTGGAACACAAGAGAGGGATTTCCTCTTCTGTATCCACTTTATTTTTCAATGACAGAAGCCACCTATGAAAGACAAGGGTCAGTTTGGGTTAGCTCCTCATTCTTACACACACATTCACACATTTACACCCCCACAGAAGCACAATGGTGCCTGAAGTCCAGAAAGCCCAAAAACAGCAGGAGGCTGGAGCCAAGACCCAAGCATCACCTACACCAGTGCTGTCCCTGTTGTGTGATGGGAGTTCATGGCATCATTACTTACAGCCTGTCAATGCCAGCCCACACGTCCTCAGGTCCTGCTGCCCTGACAGCCTCTTGTCTTCCCTCTACTTGGCCATCAGCACTGACCCAGTACCTTAACGCCACTTTTCTCCTGCTCCACATCAGTGGTACTTGCACATCTGCTCCAGGATGCCTCACAAGGAAATACCCTGCAAATCTCCATGTGGTTTGCAGAATGAATTCCCTGATGACCCTCTCATTAATAGTTTTCCCTGCCAAATGCTGTTTGCTTTTACTTTCAGAACAGTCTGCATTAATGATTAGTTCCTCTACTTGGACATTATTTACATAAAGTATTGCTCTCATCTCACAGGCAGCAGCTCCACAATGTCACTGAGCAAGACCAGGATCAATGACCAGTGAAAGTAAATGCCAGACAACAGTTGTCTCTGCAGGATGCATTCATGGAAAGCTGGGAATTTCCATACCCTCCTGGCTGCCCTGCCTGAGACGATAAGTGCTTGAATATTTCACAGCAAAAAAGTCCTGGGAAAAGCAGAACTCTTTCTTGTGATAAAGGCTGGCTGCACATTTTGGGAAGATGAGCTTGTCAGGGATGTTGCTGCACTCAGGCTGAACCTGTGGGAAGTGTGCCTGTTCCTAATAAATGTTGTGTGTATTTATGTGGCAGTCATTGTGCTTTGCAAGGAGAGAGTCACAGAAATAATTAGTTAAGAGCGTGAGGTTTTTGGCACAGATTCCCTTTCTCAAGTAGCTGTGATGTTCATATATAAGAAAAATTGATTTGGCATCTAGACAGGATTTCAGCACGCTCATGGTTATGGAAATCAGCTATGGGCATGGAAGAAATCTGTATATTGATTCATAAACTGACTTGATGACTTGTTCATGTTTTAATGTTTTCATGGACTTTTACCCAAGATAAAATTGTCAGTAAGTACCACTTGACTGTGCTACAGCACCATCTAAAATGGTGGGATGAATGCAGGGAATAAAAGGGATTTCCTATCAGGCAGAAGACAATTTTCTGTGCTAATTAATTTTTTCCTTAAAGATGAGCATTCTTTGTCATTGCCCTTGCTATGGAGTTAGAATATACATGTAAATAACACCCAGTGAAAAATGGTTTCCTGTGATAGGCCCCCAGTTTTATGGACAATTTATTTTGCAAGAGCTCAGGAAAGCCAGTCCTCCTCCTGCTCACACCAGGCTGTGTCCATGCTGCTAGAACTGCCGCAGCTGTGTGTAGGAAACAGAATGAGAATTGCTGCACTTTGGTATCGTGTAGTAGGACAAAAGCCAGTGTGGCTTGCTGAGTCTGTTCTTCTGTCCCTGGCTGGTGAGGGGTGTGTTTAGTCAGCATCAGCACCAACCCAAGACTGCCTTGCCGAAAACACCTACTAAGAGACTCACTCCTCAGGAACATGTTTCTCTGCAGGTTTAAATCTTAATCCCTGAATTATACCTCTGCCTGCCTCATGGTTTCCTTTGGAGAGCTTCCAGCATTGATCAATCCTGACCCCATTTGACTCAAGCTATGTGGGTTTGAAATGGAGGCAGGATGGCTGCTGGCCATAACTGAGAGGAAAGGAAACTGTGTCATGTGCAACATCATCCAAGATCCAGTGTGATAACAATGTGTGACCGAATTCTGATCTCACTTGTAGCACTGAGCTTCCATTCTGACTCCAGAAGGAATCAATGGGTGTAATGTGAGTCACAACACACACTGTGACACAGCAGAGGAGAATTTTTCCAACAAATGCTGTCTCTTTTGTCAAGACAGAAAAAAAACCCTGGAGACCCATACTATATCAAACTGCAAAATTCAGGAAAGAGGCCCCATAGTAACTACATTTTTGAAGGTGAAGGTTGTTCCTTGCAGATTAAATCTTCCCTTATGACAGTTGGTTACTCATTTTCAGAAAATTTCCGCAAGTTTTTCCATGATTAGTGTGTAGGATTAAAAGATCTCTGAGGTCTTGTTTGACACTATTGTGTTTAGACACCATCTTGCATACTAAAAACACCCATGGAGAAATCAGGGAGATGTCTCATGGTGTCTGAAGGTGGGCTGCTAGAAACAGATATTTTCATACCCTCAGGAAGAGAAAAAGGCCATTTTATCATTTGGTAGTTGGGTTGCTGATTATTAAACAGTCTGCCAAATCTGTGGTGAACGAGTGATTTAAATGTACTTTGAAGGCAGCTTTTGTTTCCTTCCGTTGTTATTCTAAGAAAGGACCCTTAAAATTAATTGACTGACAAACTGTATTATTGATGCTGCCTACGTAGCCAGTGCTGGCCAAAACTGATGGGAGCCCTGGCATCTTGGTCAAGGCTGCTCTAAACTCTTCTGAGAACCTCTGCTTGCCCTCTCTTTATGCTCTTGGGTAGGAGAGGGCATGTTTAGTTTTCTGCTTACTCTCTTCCCTTTTGTACTTGTTCATTTGCTAGGTGCATAAAGGAGAGGAGGTCATTTGTGCACATGGGATAAAGAGGTATTATGAATTCTAAAGTGTTTGCTTTATTGGGAAAAGCACAGTGAGCAGGAGAGCTCAGGAATCTAATGTGTGAATTTTTAATGAATGCTGTGCCATGTGTTTGTGCAGGTTTTTTTTCCTACCTGTAGCAGCTTTATTCATTTGGGAGAGTACTGTGTACAAGATATTCTTTAGTAGTGTGCTGGCTGCTGTTTAGTTTTAATAAATTAAATCCTTTATATCAATGTAATATTCTTTAGACAAGCACTTCCAAGACAGATTAGAAATGAACTTAAGGGGATTAAAAGCTTCTCTTGCTAAAAACAATGTTTCAGATGGGAAATCCACTTATTTATGTCACTTTCAGTGGACTACATTTGGCTTTAATACGTTGCTACTGCTAAAGAAAGCAGTGCTTTGCCCATGACTGCAGCCTTTCTGCTCTGCTTTACATACACAGCAATGTTTATTTTCTTCCATACAGTAAGTCACTTTGGGAAAGATTGATGGCTTCCCATGAAATTGCGAGAAACCATTTTCTTCTTATGCAGAGAATACAAAAGATTTAATGAATCTGGCATTTAAAATAGCATCAGTCTCTTTGTAAAATAGGAAATTATGGGAATGGAAGGTATGAGCAGGGAGAAAAATCTGCTCTGGTTTTCCCCTTACTGCATTGTAGCAGGCTGAAAACATGAATTGGAAGGTTGTCACTATCTGTGAAATCCTGGACATCTGGATTTAGCTGGTCTTAGCTCTGGTCTCTGCAGCTAGCTGAGGGTGTGGTACCAGATTGCAGGCTCTGTCCTCTAACTCATACCAGGTTATCTATTTCTATACCAAAACTTGTCCTGATACATGGTTCAGAGTTGTGCCAGCCCCACTGGTGTGTTCTGGTACCAACCTGAAATATCTTGATTTGAAATATTGTAAAATATATAAGAATACAACACATAATAATATACAATATAATGTCATATCTTTGTGTGTGTGTGTCTATAAATCAGAATCTGCTGGGTTTGATGTAGCACCACTCTGCAGGTACAGAATGCTGTAGAATGAGATGCTGCCTGTCCACGCCCCAATGTCTGACTCCTGCTCCACTGAAGACATTCAGCCAGCAGAAACGGAGAGCTTTGTTGAGCTCAGCAAAGCTGCAGCTGTGCCTCTCTCCAGAGCCTTGTCCTGCTGGGTATCTGGCCATGCTCAGATGGCTCTGAGCATTAACAGCAAGCCCTGCAGTCCTAGGCTCTGGTAGGAGCTTTGCAGTAATCACCAGCCAAGGCACACAATACTGACCTGGAAAAGGCTGGCTGCTGCCCAATGCTCTCACACTGAAGTTTAACCAGGATGGGAACCAACTCTGTGGAATAAATGAGGAGGCTCTCCTGCAGGATGAACCATGACAAAATTGAATATTCTGAGTATTCACACAATTTTAAGAGCGCATTTCGGCCCCATAAGAGACAATCCAGCACTCTAACATTCCTAGCATCCATGATTGGCAATCTGAACTGTCAGTTCTTCTCCCAGACTACAAAAAGGAAGTTTTGGAGTTTGCTCCTCACAGCTGAATGCAATGGGGACAAATAAGGCACTAGGACACAACTGATCTCCCAAAAGGGTGAAAGAAGAAAGAATTCCTCCTGAGCCTCCTCACAAAGCTGCCAGGAAGGGAAGGAGACTGGAGAGCCTTTGAGGACAGTCTGGTTTTGCCTTTTCTTAAGTGAGTTAGAAGTCTTTGGTCTACAGCGAGGACAGAAGAAATGATCATATGAAAACGAAAACTGGAAGAAGTATGTGAAATTAATGTTTTAATTGGAACAAGGCCTTTCAGTCTATTTATTGTTGCCATTTGCATGTGAGACCATGAAACTACAGTGCTTAGTCTTACATGTCAGCTCCAAGAGCTCAGCTATGGTTTGCAGGTCTGTTATTATTCAATTGCTGTGCAGATAGCTTGGGCAGAGGGAGAGGTTCCACACCACAGCACATAAAGTTTGTCTTGGTAACTGTGTCCCTGACACAGTGCTGGATTTTGTTATTTTAGGCACACCTCCCCCCATCATTACTTAAAAAAATTTCACAATTATTTCTATTCCATCATGTTTCATTACACAGTAAAGTATTATTTATTTAAATGGTTTTCAAAGTAACTTATTTCCTGGTACCTGGTTAAAACAAGATCATTTCTCTTAATGCTTTCAAGCCATTGAAACTCCAGGATCTGTGTCCATTTTTGTCACTCTTCAATTGCTGGTTAGTGCCCTCTTTCCACAGCCAGAAGCTGACATTCAGATTGAATTGTAGTGCATCTGATCAAGCAAGGGATATGTTTTGAAGGCAAAGCTCAAAGATTGAGTTGTGTGACTCCACTGGTATTGAAAAGGGCCCTAAAGTGAGGCTGTGTATTTACCTTGTATTCTTGAGATTGAGGGAGAATAGGCTGCTAAGCAGAAATTAAACAACCATCTTTATTTTTCATTATTTTCTTCTGTTTTGTTTTCGGAAGTTAGATTTCACTCTTTTCCCCCAAACCACATTTTTTTGCTAGTCCTAGTATTTATCAGGTATCTAAATCCTTATGTATCATACATGACAACAAATTCTGACTGAAATTTCACCACTAGATTTAGACTGGAGAGGGCAGGGTTATTTTCTGCACAATAATGATGGTTTCTTTAGTCACTGTAGCCACTATGTATGCACTGGTCATAACACCGAGGATAAAATTTATATACATTGTCACATGGTTTATCTGAGAAAAAAAATATATATTGTTTGAGAAAAAGTTATATAATGAGGATCAGGGATAGAATTTCACTGAGAAATGTGGTGTAAAAATGCTTCTCATTTTAAATTAAGCTTTCAATGGCAAGTGCTTGGCTTTCAGCAGCTCCTCTGAAACCCTTTTAATTGAAGTTCCATGAAAATCTGGGGAGTTCAGCTCAAGTTCAGCTCCCAAACCCATCCTGATTTCATTAAAGATCTGATCTTTCTTTATTTGCCAATAAAATATGTATGTAAACATGTGTGAGTGTGTATAAATCAGTATCTGCTAGATAACTGTTGTTTTGTGTTGTTTTGGGCTTTTTTTCTTCCCTGAAGGAACAGTTTCCCTTTTCTTTATGAAGAATGAACTCTGCTCCGTGCATGCAATGGGAGTTGGAATGAACGATCCTTGGGAGATCCTTCCCACTCCCCCTGCCCCAGGATGGGATTTGGAGCACATAACACCCTTATTGCTTTCCTGTTTTGTATTCTGCACTGGTTGTGCCAAGCTCACCATCATCCCCCCGTGGCCTGGGTGAGGACAGGGGAGGCTCAGGATGGTTCCCTTGGTGCTGGGTGCACTGGGAACACCATGGTCAGCAAAAACTGGGGATTGAGCTTGCCTTGGCCAGGATTAGGGTATTGCCATGTTATTTCCATGCCACTATTTTCTGTCCTCTAAGGCCCAATAAAGGTCTCGATAATTCTTGCTCAGGGCTCATGTCTGGACAGGGATTTCACCTTTTTGGGTTTTTGGTTAATTCCTTTTCCAGTGGCCAGATATGCCTGCAACAGCACCAAGGGGCTGAGGCTACATATACCATGGCATATCTCTTTGCTAAACCAGTAAAACAGTGAGATGTCATTAAAAATTATATCCATGTATTAGAGGTTCTCAGCTTGGCTATAGGGTCCTTTCAAAGCTATGAGGTTGGAGAAATTCATTTTGCCCCTCCTGGGCAGAAAACAGTGTTCCCATTTTCTTCCTTGTCAACTCTGTTATGTAGATTCCCTTGGGACTCAGAGGAAGGGTCCCTGGGAATTGCTGGTGTTCCTGCTTTTATTTTGTGTGAGACTCCAGATGAAAATGTGTTGAAAACAGTGTAAATCCTGAGTTCCCCAAGGCAGAGAGTTGTGATAGACTCAAGCCCTGTGTCAGTCCACTGTGTAGCAGCATGCCAGGCACTCTTCCATTAGATATCACTTGGGTACCCATTTCTCAGTTTCATCCCACTCCTGGAGAAATAATTGCTGTCAGGTTCTTTTATTTTAATCAATGATTTTATTCTGTTACTATTGCAACTGCTACCTGTTCCACAAGGCTCCTCACAAGCTCTGCATGTTGCTATCTGCAGTTTCAGTGAATCAGATCTCAGTGTTTCTGATCAGGGTCCAGCTGGAACTACACATCTTTTGTTCATGTATTTAATATACTCAAAATGCACTAAATGACAGTTTATAATATCATTATCAACAGTTAAAGACATTATAACTTCAAGAAATGAAAAGAAAGTGCAGCCATATGTGGAAATGCTTTATTTTGTGCACTTTTAACCCTCACAATAGTTCAGCTGCAAAAATGGGGATGGCAATGAGAAGCAGGGAGAAAATCGTATGTCTGCAAAATCATTTTTCAGCTTTCTGTCCACTGCTGTCATGAAAGAGCACTGAACTATTTGGATGGTAAATAACAACCAAGAACTAATTTATTTTTCTTCATAAAATTATTTCTAGAGTTGGATTCAAATGTGTTCCTTATTACACGGTTTGATAATTCAGTGATGCTTTCCCCCCATAACATACGAGCTGATTTAAACCTTCACTCCAAACAGCCTCGGGCTTATTAAGAACAGTGTGGACTGAGTATGGATTAGGTTTAAAAGTAATAAAAAAGTAGACCTGTTGGTTAGGTGAAAAATTCACTATCAGATTCCTGAGTGCAGCTTTCTTTTCATGTGCAAACTGCATTAAATGAGGCATTTAATTCAACAAATCCATAGTTCTGATCCACCAGAAATAGAGACTGGGTTAGTTCAATTTGTAACAAACGATCTCCATATGATCAAAGTCCTGAGAGCTGATTCCAACATACTGCTTAAATTAGTCTAACACCGAAGTGTTTGGCTCTGGGACAATATTTGGAATGTCTTACCAGAAGAAAAATTCCTCTGCACACATGGTTCCAATATCTGGGAATGCCAACCTTGCTTTTTAATGGGCTGACAGGGAGCCTCCGTGCTAACTTTCTGACTCCAAAAAGTTCTTGTGCTGTCACCCGCAAACCAGCTTGGATAATTTTTCCTTGGCTTCCTTATTAAAGCCTGAATGAAGGGATTGTGTGGCTTTCTTAATGTCACTTGGTCTGCTTGCCATAAATTCAAGCACTCATGATGAAAGCTCCACTTATATTTTGCTGGGAAATGGAATCAAGGAGAATGCACCCTCGTTCACAATAAATAACTGAAGTTGAGTTATTAAGTGTATTTCATATACCGGTGCCTTATTACATCAGCAGTTTAGATAATGGCTTCTTAAAAATATTCCTCTGCTGAAATGTATGACGAGTGAGTTGCATAGAGGATCCCAATGCATGGAACCAAACCAGCAGGCCAGAGCAATAACTTAGGACTGTATTAACAAATATCAAATATTTACATTTTTACATGCTGCTGTCTGTTTTGATTAAGCAACCATAGCAATAACAGCAGTCAGCAGCGAGGGCTGTATTTGCTTGGCTCCTGCCAGGGAATTCTCAGCTGGGATTGTTTGTTTGCGTTGTGCAGTGAAGACTCGAGCTGTTTACACTGTAGCTCCAGTTTTAGAGAGTGCTAATTATGCTCTGCTGCTGAACCCCTCTCCTTCTCAGAGTCTGCTCTTCTGCAGAAATACTTTACACTGGTCTCGAGGAAAGCAATCTGACTCACGGCAGGCAACAAAGGGTGCCCCAGTGCCTGATAACTTTTTCTTTTAATGTGGTGAGCGTTGCTAAGTGGAAGTTCATGCCTTTAACTCTGCTTGCTTTTTCTTTTCTTTATTAAAAAAAAAAATAATATAAAGAATGGACAACAGTTTCAAAGTCCTTGGCTGAATCTCCTCTCACAATTTTACTCCTTTTAATGGAACTTCTTAATGTGAAATGGGCTGATGTAATTTAGCTGGAGGGGTGTGTGGCATCTATCTCTGCATGTACACGAAGCATGCATATCATCCTTTACCTTTTCCCCCTGTTATTATATGTGCAGTGGGATGTAACAAATTGACACTCACCCAGGAACAGGCAGAGCTGACAGTGAGTAAATGCCCTGATTAGCATAGCATTGTTATAACTTTTCAGTTCCTTCCTGATTAGCTAAAATATGTCTAGCATGGCTAGGACACTGTTTTTAAATCTGTGCTAAGCATTGCTTGATACTTTACGGGTGAAGGAGGCAGGATGAAGGATGAAAGGCTGGCACTCAGAAATTTAGCAAAACCAACTCTGTTACCATGTTTTCATGGTAACTATACTGAACAGGTGGCTAAGTGAGCCAATTAAACAGACTTTAGGAACAAATTATGATAGTAATTCATTGTCTGGGATCATTGAAATGCACTGTGTGGAATCTGTTCCCCAGAGCAGCCTGAATAATGAAAAACTATTTTTGTATAATTTTATTGTTTTCCTACCAACGTGAAATGTTAAAAAAAAAGTACCTTTATTTTTTTTTTTTCTTTAAATCTTGGGGGTGGGTAGGTGGAGGGGAAAGGATAAAGGACTTTTTCCAGAATTTTTTAAAAGCAGGGTGTGATTGAATTAAAAACTCCAAATTATTAACATGTAAGAGCATCTTTCAAAGAAAACAAGGGTTTGCTAATGAAATATTTTAATTGTTTTAGAAAATATTTTTTCTTATTATGAGTTGAAAACCTTCAATAGTTTCACAGACAAGAATGAGCAAAAGCTCAAAGACCTTCCGACATAAATATTTTGATCAAAAAAGTGCCTGGCAAAGGCCAGTAAAGAAAGGGTGAAACATGAGAGGTACCAATTATGAACCTTTAAGCTTCAGTGGAGTGCTCCAGAGATGTAGGGGCTTCACTCTAGTTTTGGGGGATGATTGTCCAAGGATATGGAGGACAATGCCCCAAACCATCTGTGTGAGCTGATTCAGCCCTCTCAGCATCAGCTCTTTCCCCTCATTGGCAAATCTTTAAAGTTAACACAGGCCCTGACAACTTTGGGGCTGTAAGTATTAGTCTCCAGTACCCCAGATCATCTCTTCTTCATGGTCTGGCTCAGTGGTACTCTGGCATTGATTAAAAAAATGTGCCAAAGACTGACAGACAACACTATGTGTATAGATATAAACACTATATATAATAGATATATTTATAAACTATACTATGTATAAATATATAATATTTATATAAAGAGGAGGGCAATAGTAAATTTCTGCTTTTATTTTTTTTTTCTTTTGAGGTCTGAGGGTTCTCTGGAATGATCTCAGGCCATTGTACAGCAACAGCTCTGAGTGGCCACATAGGTCTGCATTTGAACCCCTGACCCAGGAACAAAATAAATTACGTGAAGACTGAGGTATGGATATGGTGAGTGACAGAAGAATAGCACTCAAAATGGTGTTCAAGAGATTCTGTATTCATTTAAGTAGTGCAACTGTTTAGCCAATTTATTCATTTGACAAGTTCCTTTCTAACCATCCTAATTCAGCATTTAGCCTAAGATGGCCTTCATTAGTTTATTAGATATTCATCGGAAGAGATTTTAGCATAAATACAGTTCCAGAGAGGATTACCACCCAGGGAATCTATTCTTTTAACCTACTTATTCGGCTATCAAGTATTTGTTGAAAAGGACTCCTATTTACTTAGTCTCTTAATGAAGTCTAGAAAAGCTTTTCTGCAAAGGGAATATTGTTTTGTCAAAATTAGCTTACTTAAATAGCTTTCAAAGCAGTCTGAGAACAAAGATTTCAAAGCCACAGCTCCAGCCTAATATTTACTTTTTACACTGTACAGTAGTTTAGACTTGCCAGAAAAAGTGCACTTGTGCTTTTTTGTTTTGTTTTGTTTAAATTTCTCTGCTTCTAGTTGTGAGATATATATGTCATTTCTAGGGGTATGGAACTAATTGAGGAATATGTCCTGCCCTTGTTGAGGTGAACAGGGCAGATAAATAAAAACTCCATTGGACATAAATCTCCTCCACCAACATCAAAGAAACAGGATCCTGCTAAGTGTATTTGTATAATGCAGTAATTTATGCAAAAAGCAGCTTTTGTCAGCAATGCAACAAAGCAGCTTTGATAAATGTCCCCTAATTTATTGTCATGTATCTCAAATCAAAGTAAAACATTTACAGCCTGCATACTGAAGGAACCCAGGCCCAGGGTACTTAAAGGGTTTCTCTCCCTTTCCATCTCGCCCCCACTTTTTTTTTTAAAACAAAAAAAGTACAAAAAGCCAAGTTGGGCAAAAGGTTAAAAAGGATCTGTTTTGAATGCTAAGTACTTTATACAAATTATGGGCAAAAAATAATAATGAATCTACTTAAAGAATGACAGAAAAGCCTATACAAATTCAGATTTAAAAATCCGCTTAGCTTTTCTCTTATGGGTGGTGTCTGACAAATTATAATGGGAATGCTGTAATTGTGTTTCACAGGGACAATTCCAGTTTCTCACGTTTCAAAGGAATAAATGGTGACTGTAGACAGTGGCTGCTCTTCTCTTCCCATCTCACCTATGGATTTTCCTGAGCAGCCGTCTTTCAGATGCACGGCACATTCTGGAAATCAGCTCAAGTGTGACATTTTGGGAGAACCTTTATCATTGACTTCAGACAGGAAAATCACACCCTGGTAGAGGACAACAGTGCTAGCAGGTCTGTTCCCACCAAAAGGCTGATGGCACTTGCATGGTGCAGAAACATTTTGAATTTTCTCTCCACTTCTTGAGGGAATTATTAGATTGGCTAGTTTGGTAAATTCAGGCAGACTGCTTGGTCTTTCAGTGCACAAAAGTTGTACAAAGGACCATTTATATATATATATATATATATGTATATGTATATATAGAATGGATATGCACTGGTACAGGGTGCCCAGAGAAGCGGTGGCTGTCCCATCCCTGGAAGTGTCCAAGGTCAGGTTGGATGGCGCTTTGAGCAACCTGGAATAGTGGGAGGTGTCCATGGCAGGGGGTTTGGGACCAGGTGATCTTTAAGGTCCCTTCCAAGCCAGGCCATTCAGTGATTGTGTGGCTCTAGGGCTGGACATGGTGTGCTGATGGTGTTGGCAGCACGTCCTGGCATGGGTGCTGCCAGGGCCAGCAGCTCACCCTGTCACCCTCTGGGTGACTCCAGCCACGTGCTCTGCCTCCAGCTCAGCACTGAGCTCTACAGGCCCCTCTCTGAGGAGATGAGAAGAGAAAAATCAGTGTCAAGACTGCTACTCATCCTGCAGAGCTGCTGATGGGGTTGCAGGGGCTGCACCAGGGAAGGGCTGAAATCAGCTGGCTGGAGGGACACCATCCCATGCCTATCAATCAGATGGTGAAGGAAAACTACATGGGCTTTGCAGTCACCCAAATGTCTTTCAGTTAAAAAGACCAAATGTGATATGACTGCTCCTCAAGCCCCTTTGATATTTAAGGAGTGATAAATTAAGTTTTGTTTCAGCTGAGATCTAGCATGCCTCCATATGTCAGTTTGCTTCAGAAGTAGGCAGCATTTCTATGTTTTTGAGTTAGAAATCTCTGTTTATAATAAAACAAACATACAGCTCCAGGAGTATAATATCCTTTGAGTGGAGTGGTTTCAAAGAGTTTTACAACCCATCTGGAAGACTGACTCCAACTTTTAGGCCTGTTCTTTGAGAAAATGCCTTATTTACACAGCTAGTAGTATGATTCTGGCATTGCAAGCCAGAGGAATGAAATTTGGAAAGCCAGGCCTGCTGCACCATAAAACAGAGACACGGAGTTCACTGAGAAAGTGAAAAGGAACAGTCGTTAAAAAACCCCCAAGTTTCATTTTCTTTGTGTAAAAGTTCTGTCTGCTGGGAATGAGCCTGCCTCTCCCAGCACCAGCTCGCCTCTTGGAAGAGCATAAGTCATCTGTACTACAGAGCAATTAATTCTAATTTCTTATGCATGTCTCTCTTTGTTGCTGTTGCCATTAACACATATTAAGATTATAAATTACATATATAATGATTTCCATTAATATCCTAATTTCTAGGTGTATAATTAAAACTTTGTACAAGTATTTTGCAGGAAGAGTCAATGAAATGAGAGGTTTTATGTCAAAAATGTTTCAAAAAAGTAGCTTAGCAAAGTTGAGCATATAAGTATGCCATTGGAATCGTGGAGGAGCTGTGTCCAGGAACAGGTTTTTTAAAAAAAGGACAACCTCTTCTCCAAAAACACACAATTTACCCCATGGAAGAGTCCATCATCATCACAGTGTCAAACAGAATGTGACACAAGAGTGCCCAGACCAAAACTGCAGCTCAGATGGGTATATGATGTATATAAACATGTGTGTGTGTACAGTAAATCCTGTCTCTCTAGGCACATTTATGCAGATAGACAGACACACTCCATATATGTTATGGTGAGGCCCAGCACCTGATTTATCACTGCCTGGCAATTTACCTGATCACCTCACACTCCTCACCATCCCTGATGTAACTTAAGCTGCTCAGCTCATGCCCCATACCTGCACAACCTTCAGTCCCCAGTGAGCTCTGCACAGGAGATCTGATGGGGCTGTGAGGTTAGAACATCTGACCAGGATGCATGTAAACTAGTGAGGTAAAAAAAAACCCTCTTAAAATTGAATTTAAAATTAAATTCTGGTTCGGAAGTAAAGAGACGTGGTCAGCAGAACTCTTTAGCAGGTATTTAATTTAAAAATACATTATCCTGCATATACTGGTGGACTGCTCAGTGCTGGTGTGCTCCCCTGACATGGAGGCAAGTGGTGGCAAGTATTGTTCTGCACCAAAGGGGACTTACACCCTCTTGTCAAGGTATGTTGCCTCTTGCTTTCAAAGTGTTCCTTCTTCGTCTTGCTTGTTACAGCAATCTTTGCATTTCTGAGCAGGGCACCTGGTTGCTGCACTTGTGTCTCACTGTGCCTGAGCCCCCAGCCATGGCCATGTCCTGCCCTGAGTGCTCAGACCTGTTGAGCTCTGCTCGTTTGTGCTTCATCCTCAGGAGGGAGTGATGCTGGGGTGCCACCAGAAGCTTCTATGATTTGAATTTTGAGTGACAAAAGGAGTCTAACACTGACCTCCTGAAAGCAGAAGTCTTCTTTTAATACTCTATTTCCTTTACTTTTTGAGTAAGCAAAATCAAGAAACCTTCCCCATCCTGTTCTTCCTTTTCACACTGATAAAATCTTCCCAGACCAGCGAGGAACCAGTCACACTCTCCTTCTCCTTAGTACACCAAGAAAAAGGCAAATGGCAATTTTTACATTACTTCCTAGCACTACAGTGAGTAATGTAAAAACACAGTGAGGTGTGTTTTGCACAGTTAAACTAGCAGCAAATCTTGAAATACAAATCCCTATATTAACCAGATGAGCTGCAGGTTATCTGCTCAGCAGGAAAAGCCTCCCCAGGGTGTGCTGTGCAGTGCTGGTACAGAGTGCAGGGACACCTGGGTGACAGGAGGGACATAGGTGCCATGGGCAGGCACTGCCTGGACCCTGCCTGCAGCACCCACTGCCCGGGCTGAGCACTTTAAATAATGTCAGGGCTTTGTGCTGACTGGAGTTTGGGAAGAAATTTTATCCCAGTACTTTCAAAGCAGAGACAGCTGTGAGTAGCTGTTAAATAGACACAAACTAGAGCTCAGTCCAAAATATGCATGTTCAACATAGTGCCTTAGATATAAGCTGTGCTACAAGACCACAAAAATGAAGAAACCAAAACATATTAATTATTTGAAATAGAAACACTCACTTTTTAAAGGCAGGCACCCTTTTTAGATGTCTTGAGTGTCACATTGATTTTTTAAATCTCTGAAGCCCCTTTATCTCAGTGCACTTATGAGAGTAACATTTTGACACATGGTTCTGGTTTATCATTTAATGCTTCAATAAGTAAATGCAAATTATTACTAATGATATTTTTAATTTGAAACATGAGTTGGCCAAAATTAAACTTTTCAAGCAAATAAATTAAAAGAGGTTTTTTTTGGTCTTATATCACAGATTAGTTTCAGTGTCTGACACACAAATTTCAAAGAAGTTCTCATTTAATGTGAGTAGGACAAACAAAAAAATCCAACAAAATCAACACCCCCATACACCCCCAATCTTGAATGTGTCATTAAAACCACATGGATTTTAAATTCTTCTTCTTATACAGAAAATTGCATTAACAGATTTTGACCCCAAGACTAAGCCAAGTTACATGTGTTACAGGCCCAGCATCTCTACTCTGATCCACAGGGCTGCTCCTGCATACTTCATAAACGCAGCCTACTGATGTAATAGCATCCTGCATATGTCTCATATTAAGGGTATTTTCCTAATAGTAATAGCATTATAAACCTGCCTACTTTGCTATTGAGTTACCCTATTTAGGATAATTTGCACAGAAAGACTATGCCTGAGCATGTGAACAAGCATATCATTTTATAACACTTAACATAAAACTTAACACTTATCAAAATCAAAGCAAGCTGCCAGTGTGATTCTAGAACCAGTATTTTTCCACTAAAAAAAAAAATCAGTTGTGTTCCTTGAATAATTTATTATCTGTATTTTTGTTTTATTTTCCACATGGAATTGATGAAGAAAAAGTACTTTTTTTTCTAAGGAAAGTTTGGAAGAGTGAAAATTCACACATGGAAAACAAATGAGCATCGGGAAACACTCCTCATAGCTAATGGCTACTTGGTATGTCGCCAGCATTCATATGGATCCTTAAAATCAAGTAAATTATGCCCGCAGTGATAGCTCCCTTTGCTGGAGTCCCACAACAACCACCAAATGGTGGAGCGAAGCTGAACTGCCAAGTTTCATTTTTCACCTCGCGATTCCTTTCAATTAAGTAGGTTTGTTTGCTGCAGAAGGGCCCATGCATATTTTATGGTCCAGCCCCTCTCTCAGGTGCGCTCGCAGCCGCCGTGCCCGGGCACGCGTGTCCTCACTCAGCCCCTCTCCCTCTCCACTCCCCTCCCGTCCTGCTGAGCTGGGCAGCAGCTCCTGGAGGCACAGCTGATCCGTGCCAGGGTGTGGAGGCAAAATTCAGAAAGAAATGGCAGCAGTGAGAGCACTCAGACATGAGTATCTTCTTTAAACAGCCCGCTAGATGAAAATGGAGAGAATGCCAGTTTTGTATAAAAAAGACGAGTTACTCTCCTGCTCTGTTCTTGTGATAAGAGATCACACACTTTAAATGCCTTATTGAACTCAAGGTTAAGGAACCTGCCACTCATCACACAACAGATTAAATAACTGGTGAATTATGTGCTAGAAAAATTAGGATGGATTACACAAATATCTGTTAAGGCTATGATAAATATTTATAAACAATCTTCCTTGCAGAACATGTCTCTGTCATTCATTTCACTGCAATGAAAAACCTCGAACAATGGAACTAATGACTACATTGTTCCAAAGTTAAGTAGTATATCTAATAAGGAAAATAATCAAATGAGCCAAATTCTTTATGAACACAACAGTGAAGCAATTAAAATAAATGTGATTTTCCAGATCAAAACTTCTGGCTGTTAATTGCTATATGGCACCTATCCTAGTCATATGAGTTTCCCTTGCAGCTGTTTTTATTTCATGATACATTTTGAAATCCCAGGAGCCTAGTCCTGGGATCTGCCATACAGACAGTTAGCCTGAAAACCAGGATGCTTATCAAGTGTTTATAATCTGGGTAGATGAACTCTCAAGGCAGACCTCTGAGAACAAGCACTTTCTTGCCATTTGCATTTTGTTTGCAATGTGTTTCCAATGAAGATAATTTATTGATGCACACTTGTGGGGCTGCAGCACGTGGGTTCTGTGCCATATGCAGGCGAGCAGAGGATGAGGCATGGGGAGCAGGAGGTGTTCCTGCCTCCCCCGTGCTGGGGGCTGAGGCCACCACAGATAATGTGGTACAGGGGCTATGATGCACTAAATACAGACACAGTTCTCCCTATCTGATGGCTTCTCTTGGGTTTTATTTTTTTTTTGCAGATTCTGCCATTTATGGGTGCTTGGGTTGAGGAGCAATGGCACAGGAGGGCTGCAGCCTCTGCAGGGGCAATGAGCCTATTTAACAGACAACACGACCCCCTGAGCTGGAGTGCACGTGCAAACCCGGCAGAGTCCAGCCAGCTCATTCTGAGCTGTGTTTCAGTATCTGTGGGTTATTAATGAGATTAAAGAACTCAGTTACAGGCAATGACAAATGCAGTTTGTCCAACATTAAGCAGATATTGGCATCCTAAGGTGCAACTCAGGAGTCAATGAGCTCAGCTATTGAACAAGCTAAAGCCATGAGCAATATGATATTGATTAGACAATGGTATTGCCTTTACCCGCTTAGTTTTATTGGGTGAGGCTCCATGCAATGTGTTTTTATCTGGGAAACTTAAGGAAAATAATTAAAAATGTTGCAAGGAGAGCCTAGCAGCCTTTGTGATTTTCTTTTTAAAGGCTACAGATGTCTTGTCTTCCGTCTTTAAAACTGCATATACTCCATCCCCACCTTCCAAAAGATCAAGGGTAATAATAATAACAATAAAAATACAGTATTCTGGAATTTTTCTACATGCCTCAAAAGAACTTTAATATTTTCCAGGAAGTGTTTTCTGACAACAGCCACCTCTTCTACTGTTCTTTTCACCCTACTTGCATTGCCAGTGCTGCTGGGGCCAAGTTAAAACGATGTCTTTAAATGTGAGGCTTTTGCTGTAGAAAACACTTTTGCTAACCAAAACCTTGCAACATCCAGCTATCCTTCACAGTCTGCAATTTCCCCTGCTCTGTGCAATTCCTGCTTTCCCCTTGCTGTTTCCAGGCAGTGCCAATGCCAGCATTTAGTTTTGCTCTGCAGATAATAGGAATTAGTAAAAACTTGAGCTTTGAGTCAAGTTAGTCTCACTTCAAACTGTGATGCTGGGCAGTGTGTGTGGTGCCAGTGTGCCAGCTGTTTCCTTGGTGGTTTTTGGGCCACATGTCCCAATCTGCCCAACCTGGCTGGGCAACACCCAGGGCTCTCCCACCTCTCAGGGATCTGCTTAGGTCAGGACCCTAGGTAGCCTCAAACCCCAACTAAAACACTTCTATCGTGGAGGCCAATGAGATACTTCAGTTATTAATCTTTACATTCTTCTTACTTCTGGATCCTGATTCGATGAGCTCACCCACAAACCTCTGGGGCAAAGGGAGGCAGGGATATAGCAATAGCATCCCTGGAGAAAACGTCCTCTTATGCTCTTTTTCCCATCATTTGCATACCCTTTCTCTGAGGGCTTTTCTTTTTTTCTTTCTTTTTTTTATTTTAATCCCACAACACTATCATGTTTGCCAGCCCCAACATCACGTTCTTCTCTTTCATCAGAAGACTGACTCATAGCATCTTTCAATTTGGATTCAGTTGGTTTTTTTTTTTCCTGTGGGACTTTGGCCCAAATAACACAACACATGAAGCATCTGCCCAGACTTGACACGCAGCGAGGCATCGCCCAGCATGGGGGTGAACCAAGACCCATATTTTCACCATCTTTTTGCCCCCAAGGAATTTTTCTGTACTGAGACTATAGTACCTGCGTTTATATGTGGCAGCTTAGCGTTTCCCCTCCCTCCACGGGTGACAGCTGCTTTCTCACTCTCCAGGCTTCTGAGCGTGGAACTGTTAATGCTTTTTCTCCAGACTGATCCATGCCCAGTGCTCCAGCACTGCTGCCAGCTCTGCTTCCAGTTTGTAAGGCCACTTCTCACAGCTACTGCTGCTCCCTCTGCTCTTATACCTGATGCTTTCCACCTCCAGGCTCTGCAAGGAGAGGCATGAGGCAGGATGTGTGGAGTGCCTGGAGGAGTGGGTGAACAGCTTCTGGACCCACATTCAGAGCAGCTTCTCCATCTGCACCACATCCCGGGAATACAAAATGGCACCGAGCTGTACTTCTGCTCATTAGATGTGGGCAAACTTGGCTAGAGCACAAGTGCAAAAGCTCATCTTTCTTCAGCTGCTTGTAATTCATGCTTGAGCAAGAACATTATTTGGGGCTTAAGTCAGATTCCTCTAAGTAGGTCACAATTCTTCTTCTAGACACAAATTCCTGCCTCTGACTTCTCAGAAACAGGGATTCTCAGTCTCTCCTGATTTGTGTAACACCTCAGGTGCCCTCTTATCATATTTATCAGCTCATCAAATGAATCCACAAAACAGTTACTAACTTGCTGCCTGATAGGGTTCAGACTTGGAAAAGTTCCTCTGCCTTGGTTGGCAGCCATTTCTCTGGCTCATTTGCATGGCTGATTTTTCCCGTTTTAATGATGTTTTACTGTTAGCTCTGTAGCCAGGTAAAAGGATGTAACCTGCATCTCCTGTGGTCAGTGCATCAATGAAAGGGCAAGAGGCTGCAGAGAGGGCCAGGAAGTTCCAGTCCATATGGGGTTTGCTCTCTGAAACAGATGCAATGCAGTCAATGCTCTAAAACAGAATTAATTTTAGTGGTATAGAGATTGATTCCCCAAATCATGACAGCATGTGCTAGACATTAGTCTTATTCTTTTGTACAGCACTGTGAGGGGCTTGGACACATCCAATGCTACAAGGAGGGAGATAAAATAATGTAATGAGATATAGACTAGAGCAGAAGACAGTACAGCACAACACAATATAACACAATACAAGGATGGCATATTGTGCACAAGGACTGACAGGGTATGCATTTAAGACATTTCTGCAGGAGAGTTCTGCAGAGAGCTTGCCCTGCTGCTGTTGAAAATTGTGGTGATTTTCTTGTTTCAAGTTAAAGGAAAGATAGAGAGGAAGAGAGATGTTTTAGCAGAGAGGTTTTAGCCCCTTCAATAGAGGATAAATCTCACCTTTAAAAGTAAAAGTGGGAAGTATGAACCATTCAAACACTGCAATGTCACACTAGAGAGATGTGGAGGTGGAGACTTACAGGTAAATATGTTTTTTACCAAAGTCGTCTGGCCAGGGAAGACTATCTGTGGGGGTGGAGAACTCTGATTAGAAGACGTCTGTTTGGACATTTATCTGTGTCATGGTCCCAGATGATTTTTGTTCTTCGATTGCCACCTTGGTGTGCAGAGGTAAAATGCTGGCACTGGATCACAGACTTGTTTCTGTGGTCACCTTTGTAGCACTAAAATGCTACTGGAGTGTCATTTTACAATGGAATACAGGATGCCCTCTGGCTTTTATGTTTTATTTTTTTGTTTCTGTGAAGTTAATTTTCACTTCCTCTTCTGAAAACAAACAAAATGTTAAATGTCTAATTGAATAGACTGTTGGAAAAGCCGAATGGGAAGATTGAGCACGTGAACTTCTGTGAAGCAAATGCCTTTGTTTCCAAACAGTCTATTGATAGAAAATATTTGACATTTTCCTTCCACAGGGGCGTTAACAATTATAATTTGCTAGTACATACATCATGAGTACTTTCAGAATTTGAACAGAACATCTGTTGGTCAAAGATGAAAAAACGTTGAAAAAAAAATATCTATTTTTCCAGGGTTATGAATCTAACAGCATCACAAATTATCTCTAGGAAAACATTTCAAAAGCCTGAACTTGCACTTATGGAAAAAGGAACACAGATAGAGGAAACAGATAAATATGCGTTGTGTTAGTAGGCTTTGTTTTCTGAAATGATATATTGTTCCGGAGAAGCAGTTAACAAACAAATTACTGTCTGTGTCCAATGCAGCCAGATCTTTGGTTCCACCGAACAGATGTTGAGGTGAAGCAGATTAAAGCTTAATTCACAATAGGGCTGTACCACAGGAAAGGTGCCCTAAGTTTATCTATTGTTAAATAATATAATTTATCGTCTTAGAGGGCTACAGAGCAATTTCTGTTCCTTTTCTACTTTTTGAACAAAGATTTATAACATAGATAATCCCCAATTTTAGATATTTGCTGCAGGTTATATTTGAAAGAATTTCCCAAAAGACTGATAACCCCTTTTTTCCCCTTAACCACAGTCAAACCAACGAACTAATATGATGCCTGCTTCAAATAAATGTATTTGCTGCCTCTGTGCATGATAAGTTTTCATTTAGTCTATGATCAGCTGACAGTATGCAAGTTTGCAGATACCAGTAATTGAATACAGATAACCTTGGTTGTTGACCTATGCAGAGCCATGACTGTCTAGTTTCCATTGTTTCTGTTTTTGCTAGTTGACACAAAACTGATGTGGGCTGAATTTATATATTAGCCCTCCATTATAGTGGGAATTGCTTATCGTTATGGATGAATATTGCAAGAAGTTTCTATTTATTTAACCTAATAAGAAGGCAAAAAGGAATGTGATTGGGCCAACTCGGGAACAAATTTAACCCTTAGCAACCTGGCTAGTTTCTGCATAGATAGCAGGGCATGGAAAGGACATCTGTCTTGTTTCTATTTTTTTACAAATTGATTTTCTTTTTGGTTGGAGGGATTATATTTTTTTTCTAGCAAACAATGCCATGAAATATTGAAAAACTGTTTGAAGTTGAGGGTTGTGAAGGAGCCAAGCAATGCTGGATATCCAAATCCTCTTGGCTTCTGATAGCAGTAGACAGCTAATTCTCCTAGACTTTGTTGAGTGCCCAGTCTGAAAAGACTAAAAGGTAGAGTTTGCCAAGGGATGAAGAGGACAGTGGCACCCTGTGAGAGCTGCCTGCTAAACACAGCATGGACTTCAAATTACACACCAGAAGCTGCTCCTCTGCAGGTTGCTGCTGTCTCCTCCTTGTGTACATTGCAGCCAGGACAAGACTCCTTTGGTTGTTTGCAAGGGTTGTGATGACCTTGGTTTGCATTTCACCCTGGCTGTGATTAGTTGTGAGTGTTCCAGTTACCTATGAATTTATTTAGATCCAGAGTGAGTATCCAGGCTTGCAAATTCAGTGATTATTGTAACCTGCTGACTTGAAAGGTACATTGCAGCAGCCTGGGAATGACTGACCCGCTGGCTGCAGGAGGGCAGCAACAAAAAAGAGAGGCATCTGTTTTTTTCTTCAACTATTAAAATGATGGTCAAACTCTGGCCATGCTGACATTGATGGCAAAATGTCAAGGCAACTGGTTGCCTGGTGTGGGTGGAATTGTGGACAGCTTTTTCCCCACCTGAGAGAAACAGAAGAAATCCTGCCTGAAGTGCCGTTGGAGA
>NW_024369373.1:8009407-8021907 GCF_014805655.1 Passer montanus | reverse complement strand
TAAAGACAGTACATAACTGTGGTGTGAGGTCACCTGGGGCCCAGAGGTCAGAGCTCAGGGGCTCGACAAATGAAAGGTTAGAGCTCATGTTTTGGGCAACGACACACAGGAACCAATAAACCAACATCAACCCCCATCCAAGCTGGGGTTTTTGTCCACCTCTGATGCACTGATCCATAAGAATTCCCTGCTCTGCAGTGCTACAACTGTAAATAGTCAAGATACAGAATATTAAATAGAAGTGAAGGCACATTAACCCACTATCATTACAGAAAACAAATGTGCAATGTACCAGCCTCATGAGAACAAACACTTTGGGTGGGTGTTATATTTTTCTAGTAGATAGTAGAAAAACGAAAATGCAGTTTGCAGGTGAAGAAAATTAGTCATGTGATCAGCTGGATGGAAAGGGAGACACAGAGGAACAGAGAAAGTGCATGTAAAATAGGAAATATATACAAGAATATTTTACCTTTATTTTGAAGAGACATTGCTGTTTTTAAATGACTTAATATTTGTAATTATCTCTTGGCCTGTATAGATCTCTATAGATAAGAATGTATCACTCCTATGCAGGCATCTGAACAAGCTGAACCACAGCTGATGTTTCTCCTCAAGGTGAGGTGAGAAAAAGGTGGGTGCAAGGAGCCTGGGGCAGCTCCAGGTGCCTCAGCCTGAGCTGCTCATGAGATGCCCAGACAGGGCCTGGTGGACCAGTGGGGAATTGCCCAGTGTGTCTCTCCCCCTGCAGCTCCCCTGTGTGCTGGGCAGCCCATTGTCCTGCTAAGTGAGCACCTATGCCCTGTGCCTATGAATGATGGCAAGGGAGAGGATGAAGAGGAGAAGGGGTGGGGAGGAGATGTAACATGTCCAGTCTAGAGATCGAATTTGGGGCAACCCTCAGCCCTTACCTCCTAATTCTACATCCTGTCTTTCCTTGCACCTCATTACTCACACGGCTGTCAAATCTGGACTCCAGCCTGCTAGATTAAGGACTGCAAGTTTATTTAAAAGGAAACAAAACAAAAACACACCAGCTTTCCTCATTACTGGCAGCCATCAGGATGGCTCTCTGCAGGACCACACAGGGAGCAGAGGCAGTGGCATGCTGACAATTAGCTGGCCCGTCAGCACGAGCTTGGAGCACTGCAGGGTTTGGATGCTGCAGAGAATTTTCCAGCACTAACAAGGGGTTGGGCTGTCTTTGCTGGTGCACAGTTTTATAGAGTGCCATTCTGCCCCAAATCCTCCTGGAGCTAAGCCCTGTTCCAAGGGCGCTGCCAGCCTGGGGGTGTGCAGCCCCCCAGTGCTGTGGGGACTCCAGGGGAGAGGAGATGGTGCCCAGGGGTTCATGCTGGTGCCTGCTGGTACCTGCTGGGCTGCTCACCTGCACCGTGCCAGGAGTGGGCACCACTGCACAGGGCCTGAGGATCCAGTCAGGGTGTAAGAGAGCCACCTCCACACAGGGATGCTGCCCTGAGACATCAGGGTAAGGAGTCAGCCACCTGGGCTCTGGCTGATGGTCTTGGTGTGGGATGGGTGGCCCCTGTCCAAAGGAACTGGAATAGGATTTGACTTTCCTTCTGCTTCATTGCAAGGGACAAACAGGCTCTTTTTCTTTTGAAGATGTCTGGCTGCATTTTGCATTCTTTTTTTTTTTTTTTCCCCCCTAGACTTGAGTTGATGAGTATTGCCCAGAAGAACAATTATGTCCTGAACAAAAATGGGGAAATTCTTATGCACAAAATTCAGCTGAGCCGTGACCCATAAAGAACCACACACTGCTGATACTGTGTCAGACAATCAAGTTACACAATTCAACTGTACAAAAATAACAGATGCAGTTAGTTTAACTCACTAAAAATGCTAAACCTATGAAAGGACATAGAACATTTAGTCATCTTTGGAATCCAAATGTGGTGATTGCACTCACATGTGCCCACTCAGATAAACTGCACCCCCACAATAAGAATTCCTCACATGGCAGCTGCCAGGGACTTTAGGAATGCCCCTCAGCCTGGTTGCCAGGAGAAGATGGAAGCACTGAGCAGACTCCAGGTAAGTCAATTGACTATTTGGATGCATTATCTTGATGAACTCTGACGGTTTTAAACTCAGACTAAGCTGTATCTTGTTCTGTGACTAGGTAGACAATGTCATATCACTGATGAGAAGGAAGTCTTTGAGTATCTCTGCTTATAACTTGAACTGTGGAGAACGCCTAACCTCCACTTAGAGAGTGAGGTCCTCAAGGTGTACAAACCCTGGGCAGAGATTAGCACACACACACACACACACACACACACACACACACACACACACACTCCTGTGTATAAATACATTTAAAAATGTGTCAACACACACTGAACCTGTCTGCAAGGATGAGGCAGATCTAGGCACCGACCTCTGGTTGATACTGAACAGAAAACATGTGCACACAAAGCAAAGTGTAATTTGTCTCAGGGCAGTCCTGTGCCTTTTCCCGATGCGGTTCAGGCCCAGCTCGCTGACTGCCCGGGCTGCTGCTGCAGCTGCTCAGGCTCTCGCATGCCTTCAGGCTTTCATTCCAAGAGCACTTCTGGTGCCAGAGGGTTTTGGCAACAGTTATAATGTGAATGATTACTTCCATTGAGGAAACCATCGGTGATAACAGTGATGAGAAGGTGTGTGTGGTGTAAACCACAGCTTGCTGAGGGCATTAGAGCATGGGGGTATGCAAGGACAGGCTCTAGGTGCTGCTGGGGAGGAAGCTGCTCTGCAAATGAAAGAATGGCATGTTAGTAGGGGAGTGAAGGTGTTAAGCAGAGTTCAACCCCTCAGCACCCCTGTGAAAAAAATGTTTCCAGACTTGGCCTGAGCTAGGTGTTGGTTCAGCTAATGAAAACGCTGTACCCCTCTGCCTAACTAACCTGGTGTATTCACCAGGCATGGCTGTGAAAGGAAATATGTTTTGGTCACTTCTGTTGTCAGGTTGCCTAATACCAATGCGGACATTTTAAACCCAGGCAGATGAATTTAAATTTTATTTTCTTACCCAGCTGCCCAAGCCAGCTTACATGCTGATCAGTATCTGCTGCAGCCTGGGAATAATCTGGCCCCAGCTCCTTGGGCAGGGAAGTAAATCCTTACTGACATCAATGAACTGAAAAATTCTGAGGTCTGGCAGTGACAAAGGGAATAGTGAATGAAAGCAGTATTTCCTTATATTGATCTGCCTTTCCTGCTCATCTACTAATAACGTTGGCTGTTTACCCTCTGTAATAAGCTGTGATAGGTGCTTTCACTGGCCTTAGCTTTCCAGTTCTCCCAGTATGCAGGAAACAGGAAGCCCCCAAATAAAGGAGCTGGCTAGAACAACATAAAATTAAACATGTTAAATATTTTAAAGTTTGCAATTCAACCACTTCTGTGATTGAGTTCATATTTAGGTCTTGATTTTACTCCAAGGATTTTCTCACATGATATTTAAAGAGTCTTGAACCCAGTTTACCACACAGGGGAACACATGGGAAGGGAACCCTTTTATAGCCATTTTCTGGGTTTTTGGAGATTCCTCTACATGGGGAACTCAGGGAGAGACCAGTATCTTTTTCTCACCTCTGTATTCCTTACCATTGAAGGGCATTGGTTTTAATCCACTTTTCATATTTTTGCTTTGACTGGCATTTCTCAGGCTTGTATTGTGTATCATTGAGGGTAGTAATGTGTGTAATTTACTTATCCCAAAAGTAAATGATCTTTGTAATGTTACCAGAAGAGATTTGGCACATTTTAAGGATACGGACCACTTATGAGTAGCACTTATACACAGCATGATTCCACTGCCTGAACAAAGGACAGATGACAAAAAAGTGGATACAGCAAAGGTTTAGAAAATCAAGAGAGTCATGGAAATAATTATTTGGAACAAGAATTTAAGAACTCAATGCAGGTCATATAACATGGGGTGAAATTGTGGAATTGAATGAACCTGGATATTGTGGATATCAAAACTTTACATGGCCTTAAAAACTGATTATGTGAAGTTGTGGATGGGGAGGTGAGGGAAAAAATAATCAGGATACCAGCCCTGGCTCAGTAAAGTGGAGTTGCTGGGTGAAAGAAGCTGGCAAGTTGGGCTATAGAAGCAGCAGCATCTAGACACCCTTTTCTGGTCTCTTTCCTAAGCGTGTGCTGCTGGTGGGGAAGGAGCAGTACCTTCCCTAGACAGGACAATTGCTCAGGCTCAGTTAAAAAACCATAACAATTAAACCCCAGAGAAACACAGATACATACCTTATTACCAGCTTGGGTGGCTGCTCCCCTGGGAAGCCAAGACTTGTGTCTGCCCTGAGGAGTGGGAAGCTGATGTTAAGCACACCTTGACATGGAGCTGTATTGGTTCTGCAGGGATCCTTAATGCTCATAACAAGAGGAGTTGGTCTTTGCTGAAGGAAAAACCAGCACAACAAGTTAGAGGACATTTTTTTGGGGAAGATTCTACGTTTCAGTTTCTTTGAGTTTGGCGCAAATTAGAGAAGAAATAGTTCTATGTGTAGACTAAATCTCCGGCACCTGCAGGCTCTGCCCTCTCAGCTCTCAGGCTGCAGTGTCCTGGCCACAGGCCCCTGTTCAGGCCTGGGGGAGCCAGACAGTGTGAAGTGATGATATTTTAAATACCCTCAAGAAGAACAATTGGAGCCTGCCCCTCAGACCCCACAGATGACTGGGTACATTCACTTAAATGAATAGTACTTAAATTATACTAGTTTTTAAGAGTTTTTGCAAACGGGTCACAGGTATGCAAATACTATGAATAGAAATCAATTAAATCCAAAAGTGAAACACAGAACCCAGCCAGCCAAAAAAAGAGGTCACTGCATAAAACCTACTCTGCCAGGCTCATATTTCACCTTTTTGCATTTTGCTGGTGCAATAGGAGGGTTCTATGTGAAGGTGAGAATGTTGTTTCCTTCCTTTTCATATACAGAGTAAGACTTTGGTCAATAAATATTAATTTGAAAAAAGAATTTAATCTAGAGTACTTTCTCATGGTGCTGAGGTCTGGGTGTGAGTTAAAGGAGGACAGAAAAGCTAAACACACTCAAACCTGAGGCAGAATGAGAGATTGCAAAGAATGTAGTTGTATGCCAAGACCAGAGCTAGCTAAGACAGACTAAACCAAATGCATTTGAGATAATTCACAAGGATAGGACTACCAAGAAAAATATACACATTAGTGAAATCAGAGATTTAGGTGAATCTGAAGAAACCACCTTCAATTTATCACAGTTGCCATTCCAGTAGTTCATTGGGCTTTTTCCCAATAGTAGTTTCCCATGTTTATTTTGGCACTAGTGGGCAAAATGTCAATGAGAGAACTACTGTTAGTGTGCCCTGCTGTGTGACTTTGAGTTATTCCAGTACCACAGCAGCTACTTTCCAACAGATTAACATTCAGATACTGAGGGAGTTCACTCAGTTCTTATAAATCTGTATAGAAATTTTATTAACTTACAGCTTTTTTTATTTGGTGGGCCACCTATGAAATGAAAACATATTACTTGCATTTTTTAAAGATAGAAGGATTTTTTTTTAATGCATAAAAATATATACTCTTCTGGAAAGTTTAAAGTGCTAATCTCTGAAACAGTGGCACTGGGATATTCAGTTGTTTTTTGGAAAAAAAACAATGAAACAGACAGACATGCAAAACTCCACAAGTTAATTTTCTCCTGATTGGATCTTTTTCCCATTTTTGTTTGCATTAAGAGAAATATGTCATCACAAAAAAAAATAAAAAAAAAAGGATGGGTGCAAAATTAAGGCACAAGGTTGGCACTTGAGAGATCTGGTTTTGGTTCCTGGCTCTGTCAAACATTTCCTATGTGACCTTGTAAATGTCACTTTTGAGCATGTAAAACCATCTGGCTTGATCTAGTGAAACATGTATTTAATTTTAAGATGCAAGTAGTTCCACTTACATCTCACACGCTTAAATTTAAAGCCATGTTTACATGCTGTGCTGGTTGGGAGCCACGATGCTCAGCCCCTTGCAGGGAGCAGGATTCCCCCTCTGCCTCCAGCATCCCAGCTGCAGAGCCAGGGTGAGGAATTCTTGGTCTCTTTGGCTCCAAGCTCTCCAAAGCAGAGGCAGTGACTGCCTGAGCATGTGGAGCAGCAGCACAGTGGGGTTTCCATTCCGAGGGCAGGAGCAATGCCTAGAACTGCTGTGGATAAAAGCTGCAAATTCAGATGCCTTCATTGTAAATAAAAATTTGCATTTAGGCACTGAAATACTGGCCTGGTTTTTCAGAGTTGCTGAGCAACCAATGGGCTCATCAGGTTAAGAACCCACAAATGTTTTGTGGTTCATAAAATAAGGTCACTTATTTAGAGGCTAAAAATAGATTTTGAACCCCAATTTCAAAACTTGAAACTTTGCCTTTGTGCTTTAAATGTACTGTAAATATCCTGTCCCTTGCCACTATAGTTAGCCGTAGACTCCAACTTCATATAAAATTCAGATTCAGAAGCAAAAATACCTTCATTTAACCATTTCACTGTTTGCTAAATGTAATTAAAAAGAGTAGAATTCCACTGAGACAATTTAAATAATGTATATAATATACACATGTGTGTACACATGTTTTTAATGTACATAGTATATACAATGTTATTTTATGGCATAGCAGATGTTTCTTAATTCCCTGACACCATGCACTGGGGTAAGATTATGCCAGCCTATTTTATTATGAATAATGTGCTTGCTCTGTCATTAAGTGGGTTATTAAAGACATAAACAAAGTTTTATGCCCTGCTTTTCAACAGCTGTTGGTGGTCTACAAAGTGATAATCCCGCTTTCAGCAAATATTCTTCGGCTTAAAACTAAAATAAATAGATTTCATAGGCAACCAGTTGACTCATGAGTGGGCAGATGGTAACTCTGTGACATCTCCACTGTCATGGAAGCAGCAATGGCATTATTTCTAAGAGAAGCTCTTCTAGCACAGGCTGGGAATGAGATGGCTGCTCCATTCATCATTTCTTCCAACCACACAGCAACTTCTATGCTAAGCAAAGAAGCCTGACTGGCATTTCTTTCAGCAGCAACAGCAGGGGAGGAAAAATTTTAAAGCAAATGTTTATTTCAAATAAACAAATAAACATGTCATACGCACACACCAAAATCCAGTACATGTGATAATAGCTGATTTTTCCCTTCCTAATGAACTATGTGGCAAAGCCACAGTTGCAAATCCTGTAACCTCAGCTTTGGAGAAAATCATCTGGCTGGGGTGGATAACTTCAAACAAAAGGGTAGAGGGGACAGTAAAAGTTAGGTGTCCGTGCTCCGCCACGGGCGCGGTAGCTGTTAATTTAAACGGATGTGACCCCTGCACGACAAAGCTCCAAAGGTGTGCAGGGAACAGGGTTTGTTCTTATAAATAGGACTGATGCCAGGTCAGCCAGTCCCCCTTGCTCTGGACTTCCTAAAGAAAACAGCTTCAGACAGCTGAGCAGAAGAGTTATGGAGAGTGCTGAGATAGGAAATATCTACAGTTCCTGATATATTATGATTGGCCCCGGGAATGAGGAAGCTGAGAGATGAAGGTAGTGCTAAAGGGTGCTAAACTGTACGGTGCTAATGTACACAACAACATCCTCATACAAGCAGATGTTTAAAAAAAAAAAGGGAGGGGGGATGGAAATTGTATTTAGACCACGTCGCACTTACCCTAGGGAGGAAAACTAAAAAAAGAGAGAATGTGGAACCAATTTTCAAGCTTGAGCAACTGAAAGTCTATTAAATGATTCTGTCATCAACATGAGATGAGAAAAAAAAGTAATAATTTATACAACAAATTAGGTAATTGTAGCTGCACGGACAAATGATATTTCTTCCCTGATAACTGAATAAACATTGTTACAAGAGGAAGGTTATAAGGAAATAGCCACTTTAGTGAACTACAAGCACCAGGTCCCCTGCTTCTGTTCATATTAAAAGGCAGGCATTGAGGACTGAGGGACATACATGCTCTGGATCACAAATATTTTGATTTACTTTGTTCCTTTTTTTTAGGAAGCATATTTGACTTGTTAAATATGGGCTCAGCGTCATATAACTAGAAGCAATCTCAGCATGATTACTGCATCATGCCAAACTCAAGTGAATTTCTTTTCTAAGGAACAGCAATACAAAGTGAAGGAATTACAGGAACAATATGGAAACCATACAATTTACTTGTTTATTGACTCTATTTTTTCTTAATTATGAGCTGCATAGAAGGTAACAAAACAAACAGCACAACTTGTAGCAGATACATAGAGAAAATAAATAGTGGGAACACAGTGGAGGCAAGCTGGGGTAATGTGGGGTGTAAGACAGTAACTCCTGGGTCATCATTATTAGTACTGGAATAATGCAGTGTCAGCCAGGGGCAGTGGAAGGACCAAGAGAACAAACTCAAAAACACTGAAAACCCAGTGTACAGAGCACATGTGGGAATGCACAGACAGAATGGTTAAATTCCTAAGTTTCGGGGCCTTCACATTTTTATTTTCTTTTCTGTCACAGACTTCCTGTGGGATACTGGGCAAGTCACTTAATGACTTTTACGCCTTTGTATTGTTCTATTCAAGATTATACTGGATTTTGCCTGTGGAGACCAGGCCCTTAGTGCCAGAAATCTTTCTAGAAGGGTCGCTGTTGGAGTAAATCTCTTTAAAAAACTTAACCTAGGAATTTGCAACGTGCAATACTGACCTCAAAACTCACTACCCTTCCTATTAGTACAACTCTGTACAGATTTACTTGGCAGGGATCTTCTAAAGCACAAGCCCAAATAAGAACTCACCTTCCTTGGGGAAAAAAGAAAAATTCATTTCCCTGGCCAGGGCATGAATCTCCCATGCAATGATGCACTAGCCATGTGTGAGGAGGAGGGTGTAGAACAAGGCTGAGTTAAGGGTTTGGTTGTGTGAGCTGTTAAATCACTGCCCCGTCACCAGCACCACGCGTGTGCTCAGAGATCAGCACTTGCCAAGGGCTGTGCTGGCAAAGAGCTCAGCTCCCTGTGATCAAGGTTGGCTTTGAGAGACTGAAACGAGAGGAGAGAGAATGTGAAAAGGATTTCTGCTAGGATCAATTTTCTGTCTATCTTTTTATGTGTGCTTCCATCTATTAGAATACATGCGTGTGTGTAAACAGAGCCAGTTCCCATCCCCCCATGTCTGAAATGAAAAATAATAAAAATATATTTACATAGCTTAAACATTAGGCTATTAAAAAGCTATAGTCAGTATAACAGAGGGGAAAAAATTACAAAGAATGATTTGCATAGCAAACACATTTCACAGCTGTTTTGGACAAATGCCCTTGGTAAATATGTTTAAAGTCATGTACAACAAGAATATTTTATCACAAGTAACCATGTTTTAATAAACACTTAGTCTTTTTGTATTTCATTCTTTCTCATCATAATAATAGAAATATAACACCATATATCACTGTAAAACACATTTCCACATAAATGCTGATAAGCACAAAATATTTTTCATCATTTACATTTTAACTGTAATAATATATGGCAGGATTAAAGCTGCATCCATCATGTGTCTAACTAACCTTGCTGTAATGAATTTTTAAATGTAATGGTTTCTGTCACAAAGTAAAATCATACATAATATCTTTTGACACAGTATGCTGGTATATGCAAGGTTTTAAAATGTAAATGCAACTTCATTTTTAATTAGATTTATAAACTTGAATCACTGTTTTCTTTACTATAAACCAAGGGGTAAGGAAAAAGGGTCTGGGTCTGTGTCAATCCTGCAAGTTTTTTCAAGTGCCTTTCTCACAGGAAACATGGACATCCAGCATGTAGAAAGCGAGTCACACTAGAAACAAAGGATTATCAAAATCATAGGGAACTAAAGCTCTTTAGGCTGCCTGAAGGGCCTCCTCTGGTAGCCCGGGTGCCCGGGCTGGGGCTGGGGCTGTGCCCGAGAGATGGGGACTGGCATGTCCCCACACAGCCCCTTCCCTGGCGCTGCTGGAAACAACAAATAATCCGGCTCACAAGAGGAGAATCATTAAAAATAATTTGCAGGAGCTTTCTGTTCTGCGAGCCCTTTTTTTGATACAATATTTCCTTCAGTGATTATCGCTGTGGACATGTTCCTGCCATATGGATGGGAGCCGGGCGAGGAGGCGGCTCAATACCTGAGTGGTTAATTAAGAGCTGTTGCTGGGCCACAAGAAGCAGGTTTGAAATCCCTCTTCACTCACCGACAATGAGTAGCTTTTTTAGCAGCAGAAGTCACTGGGGACAGCCAGAAGCGCAGGGTAATTATTTGAGATAACATAGAGCTGAAGAGCGGGCGCGTGTGTGCGCGGCTGCGTGCGGGGGTGCGCGGCTGCGGGGGGAGGCACCTCCGACAGCAGGGCAACAGCACAGAAAAGTCTATAATAAAAAGGTCAACATCTCCTATTTTTCTGTACAGTGTCGGCAGTCTGTAATGCCTTTTTAGAATGAATGACAATGGATTTATCTTTTTTTTTTTCTTCCTTTTTTCCCCCCTCTCTTTTTAAAACGAATCTAATTCTATATTCAAACTTTGCAATGGTGAGTGCAGGTCCTGGAGGCCAATCTGGATGAGCTGTTCTCACTTTATCAGCGCAGATGCTGAAATGACTTTGTATGCGTTGTTGCAAAATAGCAGTAATTTCAACATTAACTCGTGTAACCCTGTGCTCTCAAGAACAAAGAAAAAGCAGTGAACTGAAAGCCATGAATGAAACGAGCAAAGTCCATAAGTTCTTAGAAATTTGGGGCTAGATTCCTAGCAGGGTAAATCTGCTTGCTGCCACAGGAGCAGGGAACACTATTTTGGCTGTAAATGAGCAACTCATCCAAACCAGCTGCAGATCTGATTTTTGGCCATAATATTACTTGTGGGCAGGGGGGTCTAGTTTATTATTTATGCCATTTAAAACATAAACCAAGGCTGAAAGGGACAGTAATTTCAGGGATGATCTTGCTGCAGTGTATCCCATTCATTATTTTTCTCAAAAATGTAAAGAAGAATGAGAACTTTCAGAGGCTATATTTTCGTAAATGCTTCATATCCCAAATATTTATGAAGTCAAGTTGCCATCCAATTCCAGCACTGTCAAATATTTTATACAGACTCTAAGACCTGGTGAAAACTGAAGACAAGCTGTGTAGTAATCCATGGCAGTACTGCATTTTTTTTCTCAGATCTGCAGAAGAGAATATGAACATCCCTTTCCTCAATCATCTAATCTCAGTCCGTCTACATTGTGGACTCAAAATACTATTTCCCCCTTTGGTTGGTTGGTTGTGTGTTTTTTTTTTGTTGTTTGTTTTTTTTTTTTTTTTTGTTTTTTTTTTTTTTTTAAGCAAGCCTTTCTAGTATATTACTGAGCAAATGACAAAACCTCTGTCATATGCTTTTTTGGCATTTTCAGAAAATCCCACATGTGATCTCAAACTTGGAAGGCTTAAATCTCCATCCAAATATGAGCTCTGTGAAGCTCAAATGAATGCTTAGCTTTGTGCTGTGGGGTAAAAATAAATTCAAGAAAGTCAAAAAGACCCTCAACCTCCTCTCCACACACACCTTTTCACATCTTCTCAAATGCTGAGAGATAATTTGCCTGAGCAAGCGGAGGTTTGAATGCACACGACAGGCTCTTCAAGCACCAAAGGTTTTGCAGTTTTAGTTGTGGGCTAAGCCCCCCAAAACTTCCTATTTGTGGTGAGGGGACCATGCCATACCTGTTCTCTTTTTTATAAAGGCAGATCTTGCAAGCCTTTGATGTTTCCAGAGTGCAAACAATACTGCTCCAGCAGCAGCACTTTTGCCAGTATAACTGTCTCAGCTTTGTTTAGAAACTGCCCAATATGTTAATTATCTTCTTTACCTCTGTGGCATTATACTGTCAAACTGTACAACAGTCTTTAGAAAATAAAAGCTAACACCCTAAGCTGCTGTACCCGGCTCCCATAATATCTATTCACTGACAATGCCTGAGCTGTCAGATCAGAAGAAGCTTCATTCGAATAAAGGTGGGCAGATGTGTGATAATGAGACAGAAGCATACAGATGCTAATATAACTGTTCAGCAGAGCAGGCTCGTCTTCGTTAGGCAGACCCAGGTAGCAGCTGCAGACTGTCAGACGCTGGAATGCTGCTTTCTCTTGATTCTCATTTAAGATCAGCTTCGTTCGCTGTCTGTCAGTGAACTTTTCCCTCACAGGAGCCTGGACCCCTAGGTGATCAGTCACATTTCGACATAACTAGATGTCAAAAGAAGTTTAAGTTGTATGACGAACTGTGATGCATTCCCTGTGCTGGCTGGCAGTCTCAGCCCTCCAAGGCGTCTTGTTAATGATCCACCTGGAAACTCTAGAGTATTTCCTGTATTTTGTTTTCTTATTAAAATACTGGCTAAGCCTTTGTCGATATCCATGTCAGCAACTGTAAGCTCAAG
>NW_024369373.1:7981907-8004407 GCF_014805655.1 Passer montanus | reverse complement strand
AGATTGTTATTAAGAATCCAATATTAATCAAGCCATGGTATTGGAGTTGTCATAGTTATTTCCTGCTCTAAGCACAGCAAGTAACGATGTTGTATTATTTCAAATATCATGGTAGAAGAAGTGTGGGTAAATATTAATTTTTTCACAGGAAAAAATTATGTTGCACCTCAATAAATACTGAGGTGTGAAAAGCAATCTGGGAGTATAAGGGAACTGAAAAAACCAATATTTTTCAAGGATCACTCCTTTGCTCATTGGCATGGCTGCCAAACACCTGTACTGCTTTCACTGGGTAAATCCTGCATTTTACAATGGTACTGGAGTATACAAACATTTGTATACAAATATGTACAGAGTATTGCCATAGAGCCTTTTGTGGCTGCAAAGATTCATTACATTTTTAAAACAAAAAATGCATAAACAAAATGCTTACATTACCTTTCAATGCATATTTTTCAAATCTTGTTTTATATGAGAATTAGTTTAAAGCCATTTGGATTGTTTATGTTTATTTAATCTAAGACTCTTTAGGCTAAATATATCAAAGGAAATTCAAGTCCCAGTTGCCAGTGCATGAAGAGATGATGCTATCAGTACACACAAATAAATGACAGTCACTTCTTATAGTGAAACTGTTGGGCTACAGGTTGCTAATTCTAAGCCTGAAACTTCAAGGGATTAGAAAACCCACAAAGTTAATTTTGGCAACATTTCTGTACTGCTTGCCCCATTCTGGAGTTTTCTGCTTTAAAAATGTTTCTAACCAAGTCTGCTCATTTTTCACTTTTTTTTTCCCTTTAAAAACTTTCTTAAAAACCAGGAAACTTCACCAAGAAACCCTTACCCCCAAGGCACCTCAGTTTCATTTTCAGATTGGAGTTCATATTTGATTTTAGCTGTAAGTGAAAATAAGTGTATTGCATTCTCCCTTCATTTGCACAACAAAGCAATCCTGCAGATTAGATTGGCAAAAGAAAAAATTCCCTCCCATCTTAGAAGATACACCAGACTGAAAAAATCAGGATGGGTGCTGATTGTTCAAACTTTAACACAGGGGGAAACCTTACAGCAAAGCTGCCCTCAGCACACCTGACTGGAGGCAGTGCTGTGTGCCCCGCCTTTCTGAGCACTGTACTTACAGGCTAACACAGGGAAGAGTACAGCTAAATTAAAAAAAAAAAAAACCCAAAACAAAAAACCCAAAGATAGACACACCAGAACATTTGACACCTTACAAAAAAAAAACCAAAAACAAATTGCAACATAAATAGTTTACTAGGACAGATATGTAACTTTGGAAATTCATTACTTTTCTTACTGCCTTTGCAGAGCAAACAAGTACAGCAGAGCTCAAAAAGGCTGGGATAAAGCAAAAGTATGTAACATACTTCAATGGGCTGACTATATATTCGTTGAAAATTACAAATTTGGCTTCATAAATTACAGATGTCTGGGACACGTGATAGCTACCACAGAAATTGCTGTAATAATTACATGAAATTATGACTAATTACTAATTACTAGTATATACAGGGTGTTTCACCTTATCAGATGGTATATTCACACACACAGGAACAGACACAACATGCAGTAAATACAGGAATCAAGATTCCATGCCACACATTCCTCTTCCTGTTGACTGTTATGGATCTGAGGAACAGATCTAAAGGGATCCTTTAATTAATACTAATAATTGATTGGCAGATCAGAAACAATGACAACTACTTAACTGCATTTTGCAAAACCTGTGGAGAAGTTTTGCTGTTTGTTTTTTGTTTCACTCTGGAATGATTTGAGCTATTTGCCATTCCAGGAAAGCAATGTCATTCTAGAGAGGCAGCATTAAATGTATGCATCAAACCTTTACTGCTCAGAACTCCATCTAACCTAATTTTCTTTTTAAATGGAAGTCAGGATAAAACAAAAATCTCTGTATATCTCATTCCCCCTTGAAAATGTCTCACTAGCAAAGATATTTAATAAGTAGGAAAAGGAGGAGTGAAATAAAACCTTTTTATCAACTTTGTTGCTATAAATAGAAGCAAAGGACCATTGATAAAACAATTGTCATACTTTCACACTGCACCCTAAGTCCTCTAGAGAGCATTCAGGATTGTAAGATCACATGTGGAGGTGCAAGCAAGCAGAGGACTTTTCATGTTCTTTGCCTCGTGATGTTATTTCCATAAGAAAAAACTGGAAGTTGAAACTGTGACAACTTGCACTGACCCATGGGAATGCAAACATCTATCTCCTGATAACGTCGAGATACTGCATGTCACCACCGCAGCCAGCATGAGGACACTTGTCTTCACTCATTTCATATCCACTCCATCACATTCCTGGCCACACTTCCGTATCTGTGCTTTCAACACACTCCATGCATTCCTCCAGTGAAGTGCACAACTTATTTGTTCAAACAGAACTGGGCAGCACAATTACACTTTCCTTGCCGCAGCTGAACAAAACCCAAAAGCTACTTAAAATGACTATTCTGGAAGGTCAGTATTTCACACCCCCTTACGGGAGCAGCCTTCCTTTTTCTGCTCATAAGGAGTTCGGCTGTAGCCTCGAGCTAGTCTTTCCTTCTACAAGACAGAAACACAGTGTTACACTCAGTCTGTGAAATCTGGAAACCACTCAGGAGAAAAGCACACATGCAAGACTCCTTGTTTGCCATCCATTATTCTATTGATAATTCCTCCATTGTGCTGAACCGTTGTGCATAACCTTATACTGCATCCTATTTGACAAATTAGCTCAGTTTCTAATATCAGAAATAGTAATAGAACTCTTATTTTTAGAATTCTTTGACTTTTTTTTCTGGATAAAGCCCCACTGCAAAAATGTACCATTAATGTTTTGAGCATATTTCAGGGAAGATGGAAAAAATGCTGAACAAAAGAAAGAAATACTACGAAGAATAATTGTGTTTTGTCTTCTGCTGGTTCCAAAAGTGCAGAATGGGAACAGAGGAAAGAGAAGAGGCAAAACCCAAACTGAAAACATTTAATTTTGCAGAAATATATATATTTTTTAACATTTTTTTAACTGGCAAAAGAAACATTGACAGTCATGTGAAAAATAAAACACTTTCCTCACTGAATTTTGTTTCAGAAAACATCTAGGAGGTTCTGACTGTATTTAACTCTTTAAAATCAAAATACAGTTGAGTTAGATCAAATATAATGCTGAGATCAATTAATTTATACTGGTTTGTATTGGTTGCTTTCAACACTGAAATTATAGTCATCCAAAGTGCATTACCTTTCAGGTGTTTACTGGGGAGGCCAAGGTAACTGGTATTACCTGTTGGACTCCAGTGCAGCACAGGGGAGCTTCTCCTGTGTCTGATGTTACCTCAAGGGAAGAGTCATTTGTCTCTGTTTCCATCTCAGATGTCTTCTCACCCTTCCCTGGAGATGACACATTGAATTAAACCATTTTTCTGGTGATTAGGAATCCAGCCTAAAGTCCACTGGATTCACGAGTGTGGATTTCAATGGGTGTCAGATGTGACCTGGATTTCTTGGCTGAGGCCACAGACTCTGCTTTAGGCTGCTGATTTTTTCTTCTCCTCAGAGTCTGCTTACAAGTGCAGAGGGGATAGAGATTTCAGATTTTTGACAATGATGTCACTAATTTTACAACTTTTTAGCATAAATTTTCTTTGAAGAGCCTCCTCCCACTGCCAACTTTCTGATATTTATCACTTGTGTTATGGTTTCGAGGTAGTGGTGTACATAGCACAGTGAATTTGTCTGATATTCATCTTGAGAGGAAAGCAGCATGATTTTTTACCTACCTGGTGGTAGAATGGATGAACACCATGAGCCTCAGGATACACATTTCAAGTGGAAAAATTAAGATTTTAATTTAGAAACGAGCAATTTTTCAGTTAAATCTTTACCAGATGTGATGTTGTGGCACATGCCAAATTCCTTGAAAAGCAAGGAAAACAACACCTGAAGTTTAACACCAGTCACAGAAAAGAGTGTCCTCAAAGATCTGAATGTTTGGATTTTTTTTTAATTACTTATAATTTTAGGGTACAACTTGTGGGTGCTGTTCCAAAGACTGACTTTTTATGCTCAATTGAATACAGTGAACAATTTTCCCTGAACAAATTGCACTGTCAATTTACTGCTGTTATTCTAAATAAAAGGTATTTTCCTTGCACACCTACTATAAAAGTTCAGTCACTTAAATTACACTGATTGATCTGCCTGTGGTGGAAATTACAAATTAAGCTTTATTTATCTGGGAGGGTGCTATGCATCTGTTCTAACCTCTCGACAAATTACCACACAATTCAGTGTTTGCTAATGAGGTATTCACAGACTCTAAAACTGAAAATATAATCCTTTTTGCCTAAAATCCTTCAAGCCTATCAACCCTTAGAAACGAATCCTGGAAAACAGTTCTGCTATGTAACTCAAAGGTCAGCAAGACGGAGGAAGAGCACACAGGGATTTTTGAGGGCAGTAAAAGAAGAGAGACCTTTAAGTAAATAATAACAAATGAAGGACACTGGTTGATCCAATCTGCAGAAATAGGATGAAGAATGAAGAAGGAAGGTTGTGTTATTTGGGCTGATGGCTGAAAATTTTTATTTGTAACTGGAAATGCTTAGGGAGCTGTTGCACAATTTTTGAACTCTGAGAACAGGCTGCAAGCAAGGCATACTCTGAAGAGACCACATGAGAAAGAAAGTGCTTTGTCATTTGAGTTTCCAGATATTCTTCAGCCTTAGGTATACTGCATTCCGATAATTCAGCTTAAAAGTTAAGGCACCCATGAATAATTTTGTAATGTCTCCTATATGAATTCAAAACATTGCAGAACCCACGGGTGGTCACTTTTGCTACCATGGCTTTTGGTAAGATTCCTCAGTGTAGAGGGAACAGGAATTTCCTTTCTCTAGCTCCCATCAGTTGCTTCTACCAAGTCAGCTTGCTAGAAACCTCTTATTTAGGTCTCAGGTTGAAGCACAGCCAGGGGAAGAGCACCATCTGCACTCAGCTGCAGCCCTCCTCCTCCCGAAAGGCAAGCAGGACACATACAGTAAGTACACACGTTTTCAGAATATGAGACCTCCTGCCCTTGAGGCCATGGTCAGCAGGAGGGGTGACAAAGCAGAAGCCTGTGGTGCATGACAGCAGTCAGGGCAAATTAACCATTGCCCGCTCTATTCACAAAGAGAAAAGAATGGAGGCATTCAAGAGCAAATCCATCTGTCCCTGTGAGGGTTCACAAGAGTGTCAGAGAAACCTCACGGTCAACAGTCTCTAAGTGCTGGCACACAGGAATCCAGCAGAATCAGCATGGAAACTTGATGCTTTATCCACTGCCAGGGTGCCTTTCACAGCCTGTGTGCTTCCTGGCCGAGCAGCACTGGAATCTACCTGAAGGGTCTGTACAGTGCCAAAGACCAGTGGAGAAAAACAGAGGCAAGGCAAGAACACTGGCCATTTTCATCACAAAGTGAGGGTTTCCTGGACATGAAGGAAACAACTGCTCATTTAACAGCCAGTTATCATGTTTCCACACAAAATGTACTGACAACACACCTAAGAAACATAATTAGAACACCTTTATTAGGGACCTAACCAATGTCTTTGTCTTTAGATGAACACTTTCGTGTGCATGGACTGTCTAAAGAGGTCTATGAACTATGCATTTAAACATAAGCCAGTTTAATATACACTGCATGATCACTGGAGAGCTCACAATATATGGATCACAGGTATCTGCAAGCATTGATGTCCTCCCACATTTACAGAATGTGGACAAACTTCTGTGGAGCTTGCTCTACCTCATGCATCTCAACAGACAGTGTCACATGCTGGAGATAATGTGTCAGCTGTCAACATTGAGTCACAGCTCATCAAGGCACAGAAGATTATGAACATAGATTATGAATAGCTATAAAGCTGCTGGGAATACTAATCTCGGCACATCTAAGGAGTGAGATCATAAATTTCTCCCCTTTACTTTTTCCCTTCTCTTTCTCAATTTAGGACAAACCAAATATAAAAACCTGGGAGAATGCAACTGTCCTCTGACCTCCTTCTGCAAGAATAATTTCCAAAAGGTCCAGGAGAATTTATGCCATTCCCTGAGTGGAAGACATCAGTCTCTCTTCATAGCCTTCATGTGCATTCAAACAGCCTTGACTGAAGTCCAAGCCTAAGAAATTCTAGGCATGTATGATGAACTGAAAGTATGATTGGGAACACTAACAGAGAATTGCAGTTAGTCCTTCCCTAGGAACTATTCTCTTTGTATTTCCAGCAAACCCACTGGTTTAGCAGTAGTAGCTGATCCATTGAGTCAAAACATTCTTTTTCTGGAGCAGCACAAGAGAGTCCCAAAGATACACAGACCATGTGCACAGCCAGGCCTCTCCCTCCAGTCAATAGGAAAAGGCAAAATCTCACTGTGAGGACAGAGCTCGTGCGAGGGTCACCCATTATCTAGAAGAAATACTTTAAACTCACTAACTTCCAGAAAGGATGGATCTAACTTCAGATCAGACGGAATAAAGATTGCCAAGGAAACAAAATGCCAGATGCTTACCCCAAGCTGGCTGCTTTATACTGGCTCTTGAGTATGCCTCACATTTTTCACTATTAAATGGAAAGACCTATTAAAAAATACCAAATAATAAGAACATAAAGGTGTATAACAATCATAAAATAATATATATTTTTTCTAATGTTTCAGCTGTCTGAAGATTAGTTTTCTGGTGTAAAAGAGATAACTATATATCTTCTGATTTTATTGGCTGCAGATTACACTAATTATCATAAAAAATTACTACCACTAATAAAAATTCTATTATAAGTTACTTATAGTAATCTCTAGGGTACTATACTTAGCTTAGAAAAGATCGTAATTACACTGCATTACAGGGAGAATTTGTTTCCTGAAGCAGCTTTAACACTGTCTGTTTCTTTTAACACTTTAAAGTTGTTGAGGTTTTTTTTTTTCCTCTTTCCCTTTTCAGGTCAAATGTTGCCTGTTATTTTCACTGTGCAGGATGTGATTTTATCCCAGAATAATGATCCATCTCTGTTGCAAGTGACGCAAATGAAGTTTTAAAATCACAAATATCTGGGTGGGTTTCACCTCCCGAGGGGGTTAGCATGTCTCAATGGAAGGATACATAAAAGGGAAGACCTAACACTCTCCGCCCAAAGGGAAACACATTCTGTATAAAATTGCTGGAAGCTAGTGGGTGTTCACGAAAAATACAATGTTCGGATTTTATTTGACAAGACAACAATTGTTATTTTCCCTTTTAGATACTTCGCATTTTACCATCTGTGAGGTTGATGACTCTTAAATGACCTTAAATCATACTGCTGTTAATGGCAGTGGTTACAGGCAAATGTGGAATTCTGTGTGCTACCTGCCTCTGACTGAACATCAAATTAAATAGCTTTACTTTGATAGCTGACACTGTAGTAAATAACCTCAAAGTCCAACTAATTAAAACAAAATTGAAACAGTGGCCATTTCTTTTAGAAAGGGTTTCAATGCTTCAATAGCAGGGCTAATCAACATCTTAATTAACAGTCATATAAAATGAAATAGCCCATTTGAGTTGCTTTAAAATAGACAACTTATTTATGCAAAGACTAGTGGCATATTAATTGCTAACACTAAGAAAAAATACGCCTTTGAGCTTTACAGCTTGCTTTGCAGCCAAGTATTTGAGAACTAAATTGTGGAAAAAGCATATTACAGTAGTTAATTTTATGACAGACATGAACCAGAAGCAGAAGTGGGTATGGGAAAGTTTTGTGGTGTGTTTCAATTTTCTAGCTGTTTCTTTTATTCCAAATGAGATTAATTAATCAAAGTAGCCCTGCAATAGTAGCTCCTATTCTATTTTAAGTTAAATATCCAGGGTTTAGTCCTGAGAGACACTGACCAAACTGGCTGTGATCCAATAGAACAGTTAACTCCAAGCACAGGCATCTTCCCACTGGAGCTGGCCAGCTCAGGAGCCTTTGGTTTGGGAGAGCTCAGGACCCTGCAGGACTGACCCTCCTCCTCCCTGATCCTGCAGCATGCACACACACTCCACACTGACCCAGGCGAACAATCAAAGGGCTACTCATTTGAGTAAGCATTTCCAGGATCAGGTCCCAAATGACTCATCTCCAATTAGTCTATGCCAGGTTGTATCTTTAAATAGCTTTCATTTACTGATGTGTGTGAGGGAGGAGCAGCAGAGAGGAATTACATTTCCTTTCCTAATTACTTTACTTTTGTTGACATCTTGGAATAAGTTTTTACTTTCAGAGGAGAAGAGTTGATTTACACTACAGAAAGAGCACAGCAAGCATGAGAAAATTATTTGCCCTTCCTCCTGCCAGGCATCCATTTCCTTTTCACTGTTGCTAACAATGCGCTAACTATTTATGCATTTGTCAAAGGACCCCAACATAAGAAAACTATATTTAAATCACTTCACTACAAAGTGAAAACACAAGGTAATGATTCAGACTCTATTTAAGTAATGATAATATTTGTACAGACTGCCTGGCGAGGATGATGGTAAGTGGCAGGAGCTCAGTACAGTCCTAAAGGGTATGCACAAGAAAATTGAAATAGCATTTAATTTTCTTCTTTTAAAAATAGATTTTCATTTCAGACCTGGAAATATGCACCATAATGTCTCATTTCCCTGATTAGAGCCTGATTTCACAGCATTTTTCAATGAAGCTGAAAATGAGGCAGTTTTGTTAGCAGGAGATTCATTGGACCTTGCAAGTACCCAAGACAAAATTTTGTCTACATCAATGAGTTACTTTGCTTATTTTGCAGGTTTTGCCCACTCAGTCACCAGCTAGAACTAATGGGAACCCAGACTGCCCTGCACAGCCCAGCCCACAATTTAATGACAGGAGGATATGGAAACCAAACTGGGACTCTCCACGCTGGGAGTGTGTTGAGACTGAAGTGCATTGACAAGGTAAAAAGGCAACATGCTGTCCCTGCTCCACAAAGGACATCAACCCCTCTGCTGCCAGTCTGGCTCTTCTTACAAGCCATAGATATGCATAACCTCATACTCAAAACCATACAAAAAACCAAATAAGGAGCCCAAACATTACCACAATTTATCTAAAGCCTAGTCATATAATAAGCAAAGGCCCTGCAAAAAACTGTACCTTTCACTGAATTCTTAAATACAAGAACAAATGGAGAAAAGCACTGATACTCATTTCAACCACCAAAAAACCCCATTTTGTTTTAATGACAGATTTGCAAACTGTTTCAGAAGGCCCATATACTTCTGTTTTCAAACAGGGTAGCTACAAAGAGTCTGTAGTATCTGTTGTACACTCAGATTGCCTAAAAGTCTGACCCTCTAAAATCCAGATGTTTTGCAGCAGATGACAACTGTAGATAAAAATACACATCTACCAAACTTAACAGCATCCTTAGATTTGCTCAGTTAAAGGTACAATCAATTTTCTCTTTATTCACCCATACTGTACACCCATATTTGACTACATTGCAAATTATAAGTGCCACACATAATTTAATCATAAAATTCATAATAATTTCCAATTCAGTCAGGGAGGAGGCAGAAGCTGCTGAAATGGCTACATACTTTCCTTCTTCTGCCCAGCTTGGCATGTCCTTGCACATTGTATGATGTAGTAAAATAATCCTGATAGAGGGGTATTCCCCTCAGGCCCTGGCATATTGCAACTTATATGTACTGGGAACTGTAGAAGTGAAATTTCAGCTGCTGAAGATTCTACTTTCAAACGCAATGCCTGGTAGCCTTGAGAGAGGGAAAATGAGATTTAATTCTAAGTATATATAATGTGAGAAGAAGGCTGTCTTGCTAAGAAAACACAGAAGTCCTTGAATAACTGGGGATAGATGATAATGATAAATTTTGTCCATCTTGGAGGGAACAAGGAGAATCTGAGAAAAAATCAGAAATCTTCTCACCAAAAACTGTAAAACCAACAAAACAAGCAGATTACTGAGGAAAATCACTCAACCACATAGACACCTAAATGACAACACTAAAAACACTGGCAGAGAATCACTTCGATAGCTTCTGTTTGTGTCCTCTGTTCCCTTTCTTTTTTTCTGTTTTCTTTGTTGCAATTATTTAATTACCTTTTTCCATGTTCCTTGTGACCTTTGATTTTCCTTCCCAGCTTCCATAATGTACAAGGCACCCAAGACACTAAAACTGCTCAGCTAAATAATAGCAAGAGGGTAACGCTGGTGGGCAAGAAACGTAATAGAAATCAGAATAACTTTATTAGCTCCAAATCTGAGCTTGAGAATGAATTCATATTTTTCTTTTCTTGGTATAAACACTCAAAGGCTTACGTATCTTATGGGGTTTAAACAATAACTGGAAGACTATGAACTAGCAGCAATTCTATTAAAGCTTTGCCCTAAAGGAAAATTAAGAATTATTTTCTTCCTTTTCTAGGGAAATAGAGCACTTCAATATTATGTGTGCTTTTCATTCAATGCATATGTCAATATTCTTTAAAAACATTATTTCTGGCATTGAAAGCTCTGCCCAGGCAAGAGTATTCTGATTAGGTACATACCTGGCTTATGTGAAAACTTTTAACCCTGGTCCATACCTGGGTATTGGTAGGAAAATTACATTCGCCTGACCAAAGAGAGGCCGCAAATGAAACATATGGATGATTCAAAACATTGTTCATTTTCCAGTGGGTCAAATGCTACATGACCTAATGCAATGGTCTGCCATAAACAACCTAACATGAAAGAAGTGGTGAGAAGAGAAGTAGTTTTCCTGTTCTCTTGGGAAAAAAAAGACACATATATCAAAATCCAAAAATGCTAAAAATATCTTATTGAGGCAAGTACCGACTCTTTGATGGAATATTAATTCCTTCAACTTAGTTTACTTTCCTCTAAGCATTTTGTAGTTAGCAGTACAATGCTACTCACATCATGTGAAAACTCATCCTGTTTCAAAAAAATTACACAAGGACTTTACATTACCATTTTTTTTTTACCTGCAGTAAATCAACACAGTGATATAAACACAAAAGACAAAAAGAGGTTCCTACCCTCCAACACAATGCTTTTTCTTAGTTCAATCCAGCTATGGCATGAAACCATTGTGCACTGTATTTCTAAATTTTGAAATGCGAATTTCCTCAAACCTTATGAGTCAGGGGAAGAGACTTGCAGGAGAGGTTTTCCTCAAGAACAGGTTCCCAGGTAAGTGCTTGCAGGGCTTGTACAGGCTGCTGGGGAGTGCAGCTGCAGTCACAGGCTTTGAACTCCTGCAGAACATTTCATATCTCATGTCTCCCTTGGATGCAATTTCATTAACTTCAGAACGAATCTGTAGAAATCTAGCTAATCTCGCAATACTAACAGGGCCTTTGTTTTGATTGCTGATTAAAAGATATTGTATCTGATTCCAGTTCGAATGAGGAAATCTTTTTTAAGCGATCCTCTGCTGTGCATGGTAATGCGAGGCAAGGTGAGACCCTTCCCAGCTCTGATGGCGCTGGGATCCTCCCAGCCGCTTTCTACGTTACACAAACCAAACAAATTGGCTTCTAAGGAGTGCAATGTTTCCCAAGGCCTATTTTCATAGTGCTCGTTAGCTGAAAGCTCGTTAGTTTGAAGGGGCTTCCTCGGTGAGCGAGGAGCAGCGCCCGCAGCCTGTCCCAGCGCAGCCCCCAGGGTTACCGTGGCCATGTGCCACTCGACTCCCAACAACCGACTTAATGTGTAACTTGGGCTTAGTTCAAGTTTTGCACCCTTCAGCTTTGTTCGCTTCCAACCGATTCTTGTATTAAATGGCCAAAGCAAAGATCTCAAACTTTATTTACCATGTAACCTGTCACTGTGATAAAAAAACCCTAAAGCCTTTTTCAACTTTCAAGGAAGAGACAAGACTTGTTTAGTTTTCCCTGGCAGTTACTTCTGCTTTGCAAACCCCATTCAAATGCAGACAGTTACTTTTGAACAGTGAGAGAAGGTGTTAAATTGAGATTATGGTAAACAGCAGATTTCTTTAGTTGGTGAAGAAATTATTTCATGAAGACACAAGAGAATTAAGCAGAGTTTCATGTCACTTACTGTATGTGCTGATCAGAGAGTGAATGATGAGTTTCTTGCTGTGGACAGCTGCTCTGTGGAATACTGTGCAGACTTCAGGTGGAAGAAAAAGAAATTCATGCTTTAAAATGGAAAAAAAAAAAACCCAAACAACTTCTTAGCCCTTTTGTGCAAAAAATAAACAGATCTCTCCTGCCAGATTTATTATTCTATTTACATGTTGCCTGAATGTGTCTAAGAATATTTTGACTTTTTTTTTCTTCTGTGTCTCATTTCACTATTACTGTGACAGCTTGCTTCTGTCAAAGAGAAAAGACTCTTTCTCTTTATTATATTCACCAGTGCTGAGATCTAGGACTTTTTTAGTCTGAAGGGAATGCCACTTTGGTTGATGAGATCTACATAATTTTAGCTATGTTGGATACCAAGTTATGAGTAGGCAGAAGAGATGTTAAACATCACTACTATACTGTAAAAGATGGAGCAAGCAGATGTTCCCCACAAACTAGGCTTTATTTTGTAATTCTAACTAGATAACAGCTATAGCTTCTTTATGTTAGTTGATAGGTATACTTAGTAGACAAAAAGGCAAATTCTATAGATAAAATCTTCCCTGTACACATAAAAATTGTTACAAGGGCCAAACTTCTATCAAAACAGCTGACATTCTTATGGGGCACCACCTCCTGCTGAGCTGGGACCAAACTTGTGTCACGTAGGCAACCTCCAGCTTGAAAGAAGAGGAGCACATGGACTCCAAATGACGCCTAGGGACTAACGAGAAACAGACTGAAATCTTCCCTTCAACCATAAATGCAAAGGTGTCCATTTTTCTTCTTTCCATAGCAGGGGATGAATGGCCAGTGCTCTGCTGCCATTGACTCCCTCTGTTGGCTGTATCCATGTCCTCAGGCTCCTGGCTTTCAGATGGCATGCACATATGCTATTCAGAGCAGCACAGACTGTCATCTCCTTATCTAGTGTGTTATGTGACTAGTGAAGTGCCACATGGTTGAACACCAGGAAACATATTGCTTGCTTTCACTATCAATGACCTAGAGGGAAGAATATGCAAGAGAGGAAATTTGCGGTGTGATAAACTGGGGCTGGGACTGGGAAGCAGGTCTAAACAATGGAAGAACTTGACAAAAAAAGTATTAACTTCAAAGATGAAATGCTTGGCCTGTACAAAATGGGGTGCTGCTTATTTAACAGGAACAATACATAAACGGACAGGGCTAGGTGCAGTAACGCAATCAGAAAACAGAATATGAACTTTTCACTGGAAATGAATGTCATTCAACTTGCCAAAAGCTCTTAGCAAAGCCTGTGATTTCTCCTTTACTTTCTGCATTATTGTGCAGACTATCAAATTTCTAACAATGAAGTTCAAGCCAGTTTCCATTTCTAGGCATGCAATACAATTGTGGAGAGCTAAATCCTGCACGACTGTGTGTCCTCATTACTACTCAAGATGGTAATTCAGCGAATTACTTCAGCTTCAGTTTCATGACATAGGAGACAGCTTTGGGCACACACCACCTGTCTGCAGGTATAGGTGCAAGGCAAAACCACAAAGAAAAAAATCACTTCTGTGCCCTAAAGTACTAATTGAAATGCACCCATTGCATCAGGTCTGTCTAAGAACCCCCATTGCAGTGCCACTGCTAAACATAATAAGTTAATAGACTCAAATAATATTAATACCAGGATCTAAATTTATGTTACGTTAGAAAACTTACATCTCTATTTTGCATGCAGCCACTTACTTTAAGGACTAAATTCCACTGGAAAAACATGCATAGAGGATATTCCAACCCCAAATTATCCAGTCTAAGCTCACTGGTTTTATTGTGGAAAATGGGAAAACTTTGGGACTTTTATAGAATTTAGGTTGAGATAGAATAGAGTCTTCATCTGTAGAAAGGCTTTTTAAACTATATAATAAAAGGTACTAGCAGAACATCATATTTAAATGCATAAACTTTCTAATATCCTCTGTTAAGTAGTTATTGAGTAGACACACTACTATTAGCTATGTCCTCAAAACAATTTGATGAGCTTCATATAAAACTTACATCTTACCAGAAGATAAGATTAGGCTCTCTGAGCCTATATCATGCGTTTACTTTTTTTCATTCTCTTTTGTTTATTAATTTGGAGTCAAATTAGCCCATATTCAAAACTAATTATTATCTGATACTGAACTGGATTTAAACCAGGTTTCAGCACTGCTCTGAATTGTGGCCACTGTTTTTAAGAAATCATGTTAAGATAATTCATATTTATTAAAAACAAGTTAAGTCCATTTTCATTATTTTCCTTGCTATTGAAATTCCTTATGAAATATAAAATATTTGTGCTCCAATAATTTCTTTATAGTGAAAAAAGAAGTAAATATGATTTTAAACAAAGGAGGATAAGCATCTTCCTTTGCCAGTGATGTAGTTTCATTTGTCCCAAAGTACCTCTCTTCTTCTTTGTTAAAATGGTATTTTCTAGGCATGCATTGTAGCATATTAATAAAAAATAAATTTGAGGTTGAGGCTGATTAAAACTGAAAGTGAGACTTGATCTGACATGTTATTTTGATTGGGTTTTCAAAGTTCACATAGTTCTAGTTCTAATTTATGTTATGTGTGGTATATATCTTCTTGGTTGAACAATTACATTATTCTAAACAATTATATTGCTATGATACACATAATGCGGGGCTCCTGAGCATAAAGTTCTTTAATGATGGCAGACTGTAAAGTGGTACAGTTCACTTTTAAAAGGTCATGCATCTTTTTTCAGTAGATTAACATTTTATCTTTTAATGGTGTTAAGAAAAGGTCAAAGATTCTAACAGATGGAATATGGAAAGCTTCTATTGGAGAAGATCAATGTGTTAAGCATCAATCTAAGTCCAGAAACAGAACCATTTAATGATGGTTGTTCTTGTTTTATTTTAAATTATCACTGTATTGACTGTTTGAATGCTAAAATTATGTTTTCATATTTTAAAGAAATGGACCATTACCATCTGACACAGATATCTATGTTTATGTTGTATTTTCAGGAATACTTCTTCATTGTACAAAACAAGAAAAGTTCCTTAAATAATTAGCTTACCCCTAGGTTAATGGCCTGTCACTTTGACATCCAAATAAAAGCAGCAGAATGATCCCAACAGCAACATGGAAGATAATTTTATATTGCATTTTGCAACAATTTAAATGGATGTATGCTCTCAAGTCAAGTCTCTTGTGTAACATGATGTTGAACTTTTAATGTAGGTGATATAAAATTATGATGATATTTTTCAAGGACATATTTAAGTACTGGTTCTTTTCAAGAATATGTTACTGTTATTATGTTCTATTATTCTATTACCCGGATTTAATAGAACAAAATCTAAGCATTTCTGTTGCCCCAATAACTTCAGACCTCAAGGGAAGAAAGTGCTGTGTCTTTTCAGGAGACTAAGCTCTTCTGAGCTGCTACATGCCTCTGTCTACTTTCATAAAATAACTGGTATGACAGAGTAACATGATTGGTTTTCTGTGTGATAAAGTAAATACAAATATAAAAAAATAACAGTAGGAGGTCAAGCTGCTTTGTAGAAAGTTATCAGACAGCTCCTAAAGACGGTCAAGCTTATCTGTCTGTAGTGTATATGTGCATTTCTCAAATATACTCGTATTTCCAGTTCCTATTATCCCCTTGAGCCAGGCCTGCTCACAACAAAAGGGTTTCCAGAAGAAGGTAAAACTCTAGTGGAATTAGGGATTCTCCTCAGGGTCTTTGGATGTAACTGCTATTAACCATCAGGAGGTGAATTTGCACTCGAGTCTCCATCTTGGCTTAGGAGTTCATACGGTTCAGGAGCAAGTACAGCCTGCAGATGTGACTTCAATTGCCACACACAGAGCAAAATGGTGAGTGCTGGCAGTCACACAGCTCTTGCTGGCAGTATTCTTCCTCCTTATGGAAATGCATAACAAGATTTTGATAAACTACTGAATTTGATAAACTACTGATTGAGCTAAACCAGACTCAAGAGCTTACAAGAATAGCTGTATTTTCAGAAAAAATTACTAAGCAATTTTAACTGAATATATTTAAGCACGATCCATCCACACACACAATCAATAAAATATTTGTTGCTCAGGCTACAATACCAAAAGGGTTATTTAAAAGACAAGTTCAAAGAATAACTGATATTTTGTAGTTTAGCCTCATGTTAGAGAGAAGCCTTAAAACTTTCAGTTTCTATTCTAAGACAAGTCAAGGGCACTTCCCCCCCGCCCCATCCCAAGGATTTTTTTTGTAAATCTTACACTGCATAGAGTTAGTCAGCTTCTAAGTGCTGGGACCTAGGAGGTAAGTTGCCCTTTATTCATATATAAGCTTCATGTAGTTGCCTCTTATTCATCTTTTTCTCTCTATAACAATGAGGTTTTGCTTTAATTTATAGGTATTTACTTTAGAATTGAATACCAAAGGTTGTAAGTACTTATCAGCTTCACCATTAGTTAAGACTGTACTCTCTTAAAGAAGAGCCTAGTTCTAGTTCCCAGGGGAAGAACAGATATAAATTGAGGCCAGATATAAAGAATAAGAACAGATATGAACTGAGGCCAATACAAGTTAACTTTTTGGACTACTTGGGCAGAAAATTCCAAAGCTGCCCAGAGAAGCTGCTCCTCTTCTCCCAGTGCTAAGACATTTTAGCAGAGGGGCCAATGTTTATTTCAAATATCACAGCATGGCTTGTTGATAGCCACTGTCTTTTGGTTAAAACACTATTTAAGAATTCAGTAACCATAAATTATATTTAAACTTTTACTGCTTGAAAGAACTAGAGCAAGGTATTGCACTAATCAAGCAAGCTGCCATATTCCCACTGATTTCTGTTCTACTGGACTTAAAATATAGCCCCAAAATCTGCTCTGAAAAGGTGACAATTTCACAGCAAAAGACACAAAAGGGACCAGGAGACATTGATGGCAATCTGATCATCCAGTAGCCACAGGCATTTAAGAAAATGGCTAAAAATTCTCTTTTAAGTAGCTGAAATATTCAAGAAAATCTTCTTGCTCCTTTGCTTGCTCTAACCACTTCCTTTTTTGATGGAACACAAGTCCAAGTCATTCTCATGCAAGCTTCAGTGTCACTTTGAAACAGAGAGACAACTTCTCTCCCTGGATTACACAAGCTAAAGCAATAAAGCCAGACACTGTGAACGTGCTAAAACCAACACTCAGCCTTATGAACTCAGCAATTCCTTATGAACTCCCTTCATAGCTTCACATACTGACTGTGTAAAACAGCCAAAGGACAAAGCCCTCACCAATCCTGAGCATGGCTCAGTGGGGACAGAGCAGAGTCACTGAAGGGCAGTTCTGTGTGATAACACACCATGACATTGAGGCAAAAATTAGCTCCAAAAGTATGATAGCTAGCTGGGTAATACAAAGAAATTGGCACTCTGCTTTTTTTTTATTTACCACAAAAGAAGTGATAAATAATGAAAAAAGAAGTATTTTCCTACTACATCTGAATAGTAAGAGATTATGTTAATCCAAGAGAAAATTCACAAACCCAGAATGCCACAAAATAATCTACTGTAGCCACAATCTCTGTAAGTCACTATATGTAAAATGTGGTACAGAAAAGTATAAAGTATTGATCTACTCTGTTTCAAATACAATTTTATTATGTTTTGGGTGGTTTTTTTTTTTTGGTTTTTTTTTGGTTTTTTTTTTTTTTTTGTCTGTGGTGTTTCCACATTCCTCATTATCTGAGAGACCAAAATGCTTCCTTTCCATGGCTACTCACCAGCAGTAGAGGCCAAATTATACTCTTGTAAACAGCTCTGGGATGCAGTAGCTCTCCCTGAATTTGCAAGGACTAAACACACAGAATCCTGGAAAGGAGTAAAAATGGATACACATTAAATGGACCCTAACCTGCTTTCTCTCCTCTGTCTTTGCTCTGCAGAGCTGGCAACACCAGAAGCAGTAAATACTTATGTTTTGTCACTTGAGTCAGCACATATAATTCTTCATACACGTAGGAACTAGCTCTGCTGCAGAAGAAAATACCATTTTTACAATAACTTTTCACAGTGGAACTGTGCCTTAAATCAAACAAGCAAGTACTGAGTCAGCTCAGTGGCAGAGCAACAACAATTTGATCTGCTACGTGGCAGGCTTTGGTTTGGAGATACTAAACAATTCTTCATCCTGGGCCCCAGGCTTGTAAATATGATAGAAGATGATGCAATGCATTCAGACTCTGGGGAGAAAAGGAACAGTCATACCACTCTTGAGAAACCCTTTGTGAAGAAAAATTTATTGTGTGCCCCCAGGTGCAAAGGCTATGGATGAAATGCAACTCAATAAAGACAAGTCAAGGTGTTTCAAGAGAGCTAATGAACATTCCAGTATTTGCACTTAGTCAGATAAAGCAGCTTTCCAGCTGAGTAAGGAGGCAACAATCATGTGAGTATGATTTCTACGTGATAACAAATGCTCCCAGAGGTTTTTTTTTAAGCTCCATGTTTTGTTTTTGTCTGGTACAAAGATGATTTTATTACTTAGTATCTAATCAGCTGTCCACCTTTATGCTTCCCTTTGCCTTTTTTAGAGATGAATTGTAATTCTTTTATGGGGATCACCTGTCTTTTAAGCAGAGTAGTAGCTTAGTATTTTCTACATAAACAGAGCAGTCTTGAATACCCTTTACTTTTCATTCTATAAAATGGTTAAAAAGTCAATTGAGAGGTATTTTATGTGTTCTGTTTGATTTTCTTGTCCAAGTGCAGCTGATGAGACAGGTAAACAAAATGCTTAACATCTTATTGCCCCCAGACTGTCAACATGAGCACTAGGAATTCATAACACCTGTGGAAAGAAGTCTTGCACATATGCCATAAGATATAAGAGAATATTTTCAAGGAATGCCCATCACAGCACCTAGTCAAGCTTCTGAAAGGATTTTTCATAAACCATTCTGGCTTGATAATGAATGCTGATAGAGAACAAGATGTTAATTCAGTTATTCCTCTCTTACTCCTGGATTAAAAAAAAATAAATATCTTTTTTAGCCTCTGAGTACTTCTGTGATCTGATTTCTTACACCCTGCAGGGGACAGCATTGGGTAAAGAAAAGTAGAAATCATATGATAAAGAAGCATTTGCTTCCAATTATCAAATTATGTTTTGTTAATTGAGATACCATTTTTTTTTTGCTAGGTTGGCACAAATCCTCTCTATCTCTTCACCCTTTAACTCTTCTGAATTATTAATCAAAATTATTTTGGTTACACAGTTTTGCTATCACTAGTGAGAAAGATTCCCAACAATTTGTAGCCACACCACCATTACTAACGAAGAAGAAATGCTGCATAGCATTGCTGTAACTTAGGGCTTTCTTCTCATGACAGGCTCTCTAACACTGTTTTTCAGCAGCTATGCTAAATCCCCTCTATGGTGTCAACATAGGTATCAGTTTGCAAGGGAAAAAAATGCTTTTATGGTATCATTTTTCATTAATATACATATATGTGCATGGACATGGATGCACACACACTCAATGGATTCCTGCCTGTAAAAGTGCAAGCAAATGCAAGACAAAGTGTTTATTTCCCTCAGCCATTGTTGAAAAAAATAAAGGTGTTTTCTCCCCCACAAATAAGCCTGTATTTAAAAGTGATCTTGCAAAAGGTATATGGTAGCCTTGTTTATTTTGGACAGATGCAAAGAAGTATCTCTGAACTTCTGCCAGTGATCAAAGGAACTGATGATGTAGAACAGATTCATGGGCCATGTCCTATCAGCCTGCACTTTACCCGTCATCCATCATCCAAACCCTAAGCCTTTTTCTGAGTGATGATTGCACCCTAAACACATAAAATTAATCACCGCTCTATCCTGGCCAGGTGTCTTGCCTCCAGAAATTATCTCATTGCAGCAAAAGAACTGCTAGAATCTGATATCTGTACTGTAATTTAATTTAAAGAATACTGCACAGTAACACTAAGATTGATTTACATATCTGAAAAGTTTCTAGTTTCACAAAGCCAATACAAATTCTTGGAGAAATATGTAATTGGGAAAAAAAATTGGTTGATCATAAAGTCAGGGCATCTGAATATTTATTAACCTCTAGAATTTTCAGTTGATGCTTTCTACCATAATCGTAGCTTAACATTGGGTTTAAAATGCAACTTGCAAAACTAGAAAGGCCAGATATTTGAATCAGTATAAATTCAGTGTTGGACTCATTTGTAAGCAAAACCGTAGCTCCAGGAAACTGGACTTTACATAAATAGCATCTACTTTGTTTTTCATGGAGCTTCTTTATGTAAAGCATTTCTGTTTACCTATTTATTTTTCCTCTCCTCAGAAAACAGAAGAGAAATGAACCAGCAGAAAATTAAACTATTTTATACATCTCTACTTTTGAAAAGACAATAGAGAAATTGTGGGTAATGAATGGGTCAAATATATGTCTTTTTGTGAAATGCAGAATTAAAGATACGTAGGCCTTGCCCTGATGTACTTCAGCTGTTCTTCCACACACAAACTCACCTTTTTCCCACACAGAATACACACAGAAAGCCTGTATTTCACATAACTAGGAACAGTTATAAGTACAAATATGAAAATAATCTCCAGCTAATGATAAATGGCAATCACAGGCTACTTTCAATATTCATATTAAACAAGAGAGGAGTTGCTTCTTCACTATAAATATGTGGCCTAACTCACAGAAAAATTCTGCTAGTGTTCTGCTTCACTTCTGGATTAACTGCAAATCCTAATAATTTGCTTTTAATTGAGAGCTTAGCTCCTATATTAAATTAACATAGGAAAGCAAATGTGCCCCAAAGATGTGTTATTAAAATGAAAATAACACAACATTCTGGTTTTAAAAAAAAACCAAAACCCTTACTCACTTGCTGTGACACCAATAGGAAGAAAGCAACTGAAAAAGAAAGCTTCATAAACAGGAAAAATATTTAAATGGGCCATTAAATTACGTTAATTCAAACAACAATATTCCTGTAGATTTATCTATGATGATTCTTCATAATGTGGCTTTCCCTGACTGAGGGATCTGCATATTTGGGGTTTATGTTTTTTGCACTATACTTTATTATAAATGTGCACATCTCGCTGTCTTGTTGCTTATAATAAACACCAGAACCGAGTGCAAAACAAAAGGAAAAAGAGCATCTTTGTGGTCTGTTGCATGAGCATTAGCATACTTTTCCATCTTCTGTGTTTAGTGCTATTCAAAAATCCAAGAGGTGTATTAAACATTTCAAATCACATGTTCTCACCTAAATCGGGAAAGTAAGTCTCCATAAGGCAGAATTACATAAAGATTTATGTGCACAGTCAGACAATCCCCATGAAAATCAACTTGTTGTGGTACACAAATGAAGTAGCCTCGACAAAATAGTCTGACATTTTTAACAAGGGTGTGTGTATGTGTGTGTGTGTGTGTGTGTGTTTATAAAACCAAAAGAAAGAACATAATGGAAAATAGAAAACAAATTCTAGATAAAATAAATATCAAAAACTGGAAAGAAAATCCATTTCAGAATTGGAGTAATTAGAAAAAGGTGAAAATAAAATCTTAATAGGTGACCTAATCTGCTCCCTTCTCCTGTAGGATTGTTCCACTCAGTATCATGTACATAATATGTAAGTTAAAGTAAATAATAGTTTTCTTCCTGGTTTTGCTGCCAAGAACACACAGTAGTATTACACAATTACCTTTTATTAACTTATTGAATAATAATACAAAGAAATATAGGTGTGACATTCCAGTTTCAGCTCAGACTGAGTTCACAAAGACAGGTACAGAAATCAATATTGCATCTGATAAGACTAGCCAAAAGCATTATTGCAAAATGCAGCTCAATGCTAGCAGTAGGATAATGCTCACACAGCTCTTCTATTCAATATGTTACTTTGTTTTTGTGGATGAACAAATTCAAGACAAGGCACATTAAAGGAAATTTGGTAATATCCTCACAAAGCTGCAATTTTTAAGCAAGCTGTCTTTTAATGGTAACTGAATGAAGATGCCAGGCAAGGTATTTAAAAGCAGTATCAAAGTTTTCCTACCAACTATGATGGCAACATGTAAAAGCAGATGCCAGTGAAGAGGAGCTCATTCCAACCTGAAAGTATATTCGTTGAAATAAGCTCCTTATTAACTTGTTAAGACCAGGGAATCAGTTCACAAGGTCTTACACATAAATAATTGATAAACAATTTTACAGGTGGATAAACACTGTCTTTTCAACCTTTTTACAAGGGAAATGTTGGAACATCAGAATTTTAATGTCTTTCCAGTGATAGGGGTGCATTGAGTTATGTAGCAAAAATAAAAACA